>NW_024962267.1:6718233-6780278 GCF_019238085.1 Lagopus leucura
AAAAAAAAAAAAAAAAAAAAAAAAAAAAAAAAAAAAAAAGAATTGAATATCAAAATAGGAGAAATGGACTGATTTTTCTTACCAGAAGCTTTAACAGCATCACGAGTTTCACAGGGGTCTCCGATACCATATTCATTTTCAGCAAAAACCCTGAAGAAGTAGGATTTGCCTTCTTCTAAGTTAGTTATCCTGTAGCTTGTCTTTGGACATTCTGCTGTTACTGTGGACCATGACTTTCTTTCTGCATCACGTTTTTCAACAACATAATTTGTGATTGGACTGCCACCATCAATTAGTGGAGGTTCCCATGTTATATAAGCAGAATCTTTAGATGCTTCCTTTACAACAAGGTTAACAGGAGGGCCTGGAGTATCTAGATAAGCACAAATCCCATGGATTTAATTTAGTAAATGAGATGCAAAAAAAAAAAAAAGTTACAAATTGAACCATTATATTATTCTGGGGAAAACTCTGGCACTTACCAAGTACTTTCACAACAATGGTGTATGCCTTTTTACCACAACTATTCTCCAGACTGAGGACGTATCTTCCAGCATCGTATTTGTTTACATTTTCACAGCGCAGGAAGGTATCAAAATCAGTTGATTTGATCTCTAATCCTTGTCTGTCTCTTAAGTTGGCACCCACTTTAGACCACGTAATCTTGGGAGGTGGTCGTCCTCTTACCGGCACATAAAGTCTCATTGTGACTCCAGCGCGTAATACAAGTACTTTCCTTAGTTCTGCATCAAGTTCTCCTTCAGGAGGAACTGTTAAACAAAAATGAGGTGATTAAAACATAACCTTTATGATGACTATCACTAAGGTTTCTCTGACAAGAGTACTGCTTTACAGGCATTCCACTAGATTAACCAATTCTTTTGTCCATGATGATATTAGTGAGTTTGTGTCCTGATTCTCATTTCAAGATCAAGTATAGACTTTGCCATCATTTCCATTATTTTTTTCCATCGTTTACATTACTTATCATATAAAAAGGACTCTAATTTCCTCCATAATTCAAAGGAGTACGAAGTCTGTACTACTTTCCTTGAACCAAAGCAGTTCTGTGAAGGAATGATTTTCTATGTATGGCAAAATGAATATAGAAGCCAGTACAGCTCTTAGGAAAAAAGTCTCACAGAATCACGGGACTTGGAAGGGATCTTTGAAGACCATCAGATCCAATCCCCCTGCTAAAACAGGTTCCCTGTAGAAGGTTACACAGGGAAGAGTCTGGTTGGGTTTTATGTATCTCCAGTGAAAGAGATCCACAACCTCTCCAGGTAGTCTGTTCCTGTGCTCTGGCATCCTCTAAATAAAAGTTTTTCTTCATGTTCAGATGGAATTTCCTACGTTCCAGTTTATGTTTACATAGTGTCACGCACAGACTCTTAGAATAATAATTTTGGCTTCAAATTATTTAGAAGACATGAAGACTACCTGAAAAGTCTGATTTATGATTAGTAAGAGAAAAAATAGGAAGTGGAAGAGTATCTGGCATATAAATGAAAAACGCAGACACCAGTACAATTCTTCTCAGTTCCTAACTGCCCCATTTTTTTCCAAATTAGTTACTTTTAAACAACATTTCTTTGAGAAATGACACATTCCAAACTAATCCTTTTTTAAATGATGTGTGACAAACCCTTCATTTAAAAGCCATTCCATGAATTAAAACAAAAGTGAACATGGTAATATACTTTCAATGAACATACTTAAAATATCTTTCGCAGTGTGTTTTTCAGGGACATCACTTGGATCACTGTATCCAATCTTATTGACAGCATATATGCGGAACTGGTACTCTGTATCTTCCATCAGCCCTGTTACCACAAAGTGTGTAGCCTGTAAGTTCTTGGGAAGATTGCATCTGACCCAGTTGTCTGTGTCAGCTCTTTTTGATTCTACTAGATAACCAATAATAGGGCTTCCACCATCATATGCTGGTTTGCTCCATGACAGGCTTATTGAATTACGAGTAGTGTCAACCACCTTCGGGAAAGCAGGTGGGCCAGGAGGATCTGAGAATTGAAATAGCAGAAAGTTAATTATACCAAATGCTGTACAAAAATATTTGGAAATACCATGGAAAATATCTGAGACTTTAAGCTTACATTGAGGATCACGAGCATACACCGCTTTGGATGGTGCACTAGGCTTGCCAGGTCCAGCCTTATTCAATGCTATCACCCGGAACTCATATTCTGTTCCTTCTTGGAGTCCTGAAGCCTTAACAGTTCTTTCAATGACAGGCTTCCTGTTTACCTTTGTCCAGTTAAGAGCTTTAGTTTCACGCTTCTCAAGTATATAACCAGTTATTGGGGACCCACCATCATTAGCTGGTGGCTTCCAGCTAACAGTCATGAAGTCTTTCGTTACATTACTGATTACTGGTGGATCACAAGGTCCAGGTACATCTGTAAAGATTTATTTGAAAGTTATGTTGACATCCATACGTGTATACAAAAAAACAAAACAAACCCACAAAGAACAGTGACTTGTGAAGACAGCCTGCTAAACACTTACCATATGGATTCTTAGCAACTGCTGGTTCAGTCAATATAGGGTCTCCAACACCATATTTGTTCTCAGCACATATACGGAACTGGTACTCATGCCCTTCTATTAGTTTCTCCACTGTGCAACTTGTAATGGGTACAGTGGCGCTGACCTGGGCCCAGTTTGGTCTGCTTGTTTCACGTTTGTCAACAATGTAATTAGTAATTTCTGAACCTCCATCTTCTAGAGGAGGCTCCCAAGAAAGCATTGCATGATCTGCATACATATGCTTGATTTTTACAGAGGCTGGAGGACCAGGCTTATCTAGAAGAATAAACAACAGTATGTTATACCTCTAGCTCTTGCTATATAATTTAACCACAAATGCATTTATTAACAGATGGTCTTTAGCTTACCAAGTACTTTAAGCCTAATAGTTGCTGACTTTGATCCACTTGGATTTTCAGCAGTTATAGTATAGTCTCCTGTTTGCTTCCTGTTAACACTGAACAGTTCAACAACAGCAAGATTTCTCTTAGTAGTTATCTTAACACCTTCTGATGGCTTTAAAAGTTCTCCTTCTTTTTTCCAAGTGATGGTTGGCATTGGTTTTCCATATACTTTGGCCTCCAGACGTACATTAGTTCCAGCTTTTACTGTTAGCTGTGATTGCATAGATAGATCCAACTCTATTCTGGGAGGAACTGAAGGGAAAGAGCACAAGATTTAATCAGTTTAGTAAGAGGTAAGCATCCCATTCTTCTCATGACTATTAGTTCAATATGGATAGATTCTCATAGTTCTCAAATGTTTTTGCATTTCTCACCATTTTCTGGGTGAATGGTCACTGGATCAGAAGGTTCTGAAGGTCGGCTAATATTAACCGCTGTCTTAGCAATTGCTCTAAATTGATATTGAGCATTTTCTTCCAGATCAGTAGCAGTGTACTCTTCCAGAGGTATTTGATGTGGAGTTGTATTGCACCGGACCCATTTGTCACCAGGTAATTTGCAAGCTTCAACAAAGTAGCCAATAAGCTTGCTACCACCATCATGCTTTGGTCTTGTCCATACCAGCGATGCAGTACTCTTAGTGACATCAATAACTTCAGGTTTTCCAGGAGGATCTAAGATGAGTAAGATCATGTTTTAGTCTGGTGTTTTGTTGCTGTTTTTTAATAGCTACTATATTAATAAACATATTTAAAATACATATGAAATATTTAACAGATCTGGATCCAGTCTACAGTATGACCATACAACGCATTCACAGCAAACATGAAAACAAGTGCAAACTCTATGAAGAATTGCAGATACATTTGAAATGATCGTAAAAACAGTAGTCTGTTGCTACTCAGTGGTTCGTCTGGCTTACCGACTGGTGTCCTTGCCGTGACAATCTCAGTTGGTTTACTAGGTTTACTTGCTCCAGCTCTGTTCAGTGCATAAATTCTGAAAGCATACTCAAGACCTTCAATGAGCCCCACACAAGGGTACTCTGTGGAACGCACAGCTGTATCATTAGCTTTCACCCACAGCAAGCTGTTCCTTTCTTTGCGTTCAATAAGATAACCAGTGATTGGACTGCCTCCATCACTATCTGGTCTATCCCAGGCAACAAAAATGCAGTCCTTATTAACCTTGGTAATACGTGCATTCTTTGGTTCACTGGGTACATCTAGACAGAAATACAAGAATTGATATAAATCTCACGTGTTTTCTTATTAGGAAGGGAAAAAAAAAAAAAGAGAGAGATGTTGCTGTGAAAATCTGACATACCAAATGGGAACCTTGCAATCATCTTGTCAGAATTAAGTGGCTCAGAAATCCCAAAACGATTTTCAGCACGAACACGGAACATGTATTCTTCTCCAGGAATCAGTTTTCCAATTCTGCAGCTTGTCTTTGTGACGGAAGCTAAAGCTGTTACCCAGTCTCCTCGGCTTACATCACATTTTTCAACTACATAGTTGGTAATGTTACTGCCACCATCTTCAAGAGGTATATGCCATGCAAGAGTGCAAGCATCAGCATCTATTTCAGAAATGTCAAATGGAGGCTGTGGTGGACCTGGCTTATCTACAAAAAGAAACACATTGAAAGTTATGAAGGAAAATGGAAACCACTGGAACATACTAAAACTAGTTTTGTATAAAATCGGATTTTTAAGAAAGTAATTAAATGATACATACCCATGACTATCACTCTGATTTTCTGACTGTCAGTACCAGAGCTGTTTTCTGCAGTAAGAGTGTAAAAACCAGAATCTTTCCTAGTCACATCCTTAATGATAAGAACAGAAGACTTTTCTGCTTTATGCACAGCAAGGCGACTGGATGTGATTACATCTTCATCTCCTTTCATCCATTTACAAACTGGCTGAGGTTTCCCATATACATGAGCTTCAATTCTCAGCTTCTTCCCAGCTTTAATGTGAACATGATCAGGCATCAGGATCTTAGGTGGGACTGAAAAAAAACAGACAGTGACATATAAATTCAACTTCTATGACATATCAATTCACTTCTTATGCTTTCATGTGAAAGTTCTTCTCATCTCCCTCAAGTGGAATAACAAGTAGGAACAACTTGATAATTTTTAATTTAGGTCCACTTATGAACAACTAGGATTTTGCAGTGTGCAATATCCATGCCAGTCTTACTTTTGCATTCTCATGCAGATTATAAGAAAAAAAATTTCAGTTTGAATTTCTTGCACACTGAACGAATCACACAATTCCTATGAAATTTGACATGGATAACCTATTGTACAGCTGAGTTCCTACTTTCTACAAGACAGACATGAAGGAGAAGAAAAGAAAGACTGAAATTCTCACTGAATTTAATCTGTTTCCACAGCCTATCTTTTTACTACTTTTCAATCACTCTTCAAACTAGAGCCCCTTTCCTAATGTTTGCACAAATTTTTGTTGCCTTCCAAAAGAAGACCGTCTATACATTTAGTGTACTTTTCTTCCTGCCCCTGTCTAGTTTTCATTCTCTGTTGATCCTGTACCTCTCTCCACATCACAGATGAAGGAGGCTGTTCTTAATTTTTGCACACTCTTATGTCTTCCTTTGCCTGAAGTACTCCACTAGGCTGGTATGTCCTCCACCCCTGTTTTAGCTTTACATTCCCAAGTTACTCTACAAAACAAACAACATTTTCTCTCTTATCTCAAAAGAACAACCACTTCAAAGCCCACTTATCTCACTCTACTGTTGACCTACTGTTCCCCTTTTCTCTTTCATTTTAATTAAATTGGATATATTTATTATCTCTCCCTAATTCCTGTCTTCTGGTTCCAAATGAAGCAATGCACACAATATTGTTTAATAAGTCATGCTCATCCTTTTTGACCTGTGAAAATATCCAGTACAGTTAATCATAATCCTCAAGATGACTTCATCAAGTAATTGGCTTCTTAGGTCTCAAACTTAGAACAAGAATGCTTGCCTATTTTATTGCTAAGGAGAGCATTGTAACAAGGGTAAAATTGAATTAGGTACTTACTGAGTTGTTCTTTAATTTCAAATACTCCTTCAGCTTCTCTTGGAAAACTTACTCCAACAGCATTTCGAGCTGCCACTCTAAATTTGTACTTTTTTCCTTCTTTCAGACCAGCTACAACAATAGAGAGGTCTTTGACTATTGAATATTCTGTCCAACGATCTTCTGGTTGTTCATCTTCTTTGTAGCTAACAATATACCCATCAACTTTTGAACCTCCATCACGCAGTGGTGGCAGCCAGCCTAAAGTAGCACTGTTCTTTGTAATTTCAGTAACTTCAAGTTTTCTTGGTGGATCGGGTTCACCTTTAGGAGTGGGAAGAAGAGAAGGAGAGGTAAAGGAAAAGAAACATTAAACAATGAATTACCAAGATTTTCTGAATTGTTGGATGCTATTTATGCTAATTCAATTAGTGAAATATAGAAAAGAGGAAAGAGGAAACTTTTTGAAAAATTGTGAAAATGCTGCATTCACATGTGTTATCTGAAAGTAACTGATGCAAATATTTATGACACTGAGTAGATAGTAGCATTATCCTGTTTAGAAATAACTGCTTTAAAAAAAATCCCAAATCTGACTTAATCATAGAAAACAATGTAATATGCATAAAAGTATACTTACTTAAGGGATCTGTTGCTAGGACTGGTTTTGGTATGTCACTTGGAACACCTGATCCATATTCATTTACCGCTGTTACTCTGAAGTAATATTCATTTCCAGGTACAAGGTTAGCTATTTGGAAACTAGTTTTCTTTAGTTCTGCAGTGACTGTTCCCCAAGTCTTCCTGTCAGCCTCACGTTTCTGCAGGATGTAATGAGTCACTGGGCTACCGCCATCATTCTCTGGAGGTGCCCATGAGAGATGGCATGACATCTTGGTGACATCTGAAGCTCTGAAGTCCGACACAGGTCCAGGAGTATCTATAAAGACATTTCAATTTATGCAAGTCATTGTATTGAAAATTCTTCAAATTACAATTAAGGAGTACTAACAGGATGTTACACAATCAGAGACAGTGTTAGCCAATATATTTATTTGTGCTCAAAAACTCCAGCATTAGTGGGCATAAAGATTTCTGTAATGAATATACAATATTATTAAAACAATGTCTGCAGATAGTTTTCTGGTTACTTACCCAGAACTCTAACGTTCACAAACACAGCCTTTTCTCCAGCTACATTGACGAGTGTCAATGAATATTTGCCTGAGTCATCACGTGTTGAATCAGGGATGACACAGAAGGCCATAGTGTCAACCAGATCAACTTGTCCTTTTCTGATGACGTTATCAATACCCATTCTCCTCCAGGTGACTTTTGGTGCTGGGCGACCTCTAATAATGGCAAAAAGTCTGATAGGACATCCTGCTCTTACTGTGACTAACTTTCTCATGCTTGCGTCCAATTCAATCTCAGGAGGTTCTAAAAGATAAAT
The DNA here is from genome assembly GCF_019238085.1 of Lagopus leucura. Taxonomy (NCBI): domain Eukaryota; kingdom Metazoa; phylum Chordata; class Aves; order Galliformes; family Phasianidae; genus Lagopus; species Lagopus leucura. The sequence continues at coordinate 6,725,680 of NW_024962267.1, forward strand.
TTACAGAAATAAAATTCAAAGTTTAGGACATGAAATAAGTTAAAAACAGAGCAAATAAAGATTGCATGCAAAAACTCATAGCAAAAATGGGAAAACTTACCAAGTATTTCTTTGGGAGACACAGCTTCTTTCAGTTCTGCTGGCCGGCCAAGGCCAACCTGATTTTGGGCAGAAACTCTGAACTCATATAATTGTTTCTCATCCAGACTAGTGGCCGTAAATTCTGTATGAATAACTTGAGCAGCAACATTGCATCGTTTCCACCCTGCTTCAGGATCAGCACCTTCCACTTTTGGTCTAATTTCCACAACATATCCAATAATTGGAGCACCACCGTCGTACACTGGTTTTCCCCAGCCAAGGGTTATTGAACTCTTTGTACTATCAACCACCCTCAAGTTGGTGGGAGGACCAGGTGGTTCTGAAAGGCAATAAAAATTACAGATAAGAATACAGTTATGCAATTTAACAATCTGTTTACATTAAAACAAAATAAGGTAGAATATAACAGTATTATACCTATTGGGTCTTTTGCTACTACTGGTCTTGATGGCAAGCTTGGTTCTCCAAGTCCAACTTCATTTTCAGCACTGACACGGAACTGATATTCATGACCAGGGATGAGATTAGTAACCTTCTTGCGTCTCTCAGGAATAGCAGTCTTAGTAACTGGAACCCATCTTAATGATCGTTTCTCTTTCTTCTCTAAGATGTATCCTGTAATTGACTTGCCACCATCGTATTCTGGTGGATTCCAAACGACAGTCATCTCTTCTTTGCTTACTCTTGTTACCTCTGGAGGGTCAGGGCGTCCAGGTCTATCAAATTTAGTTTTTGCGATAATTGGGTGTGTTTCTGTTGGTGGACCAGTGCCCATTTTATTCTCTGCACGAACTCTGAATATATATTCATTACCCTCAATGAGGCGTGTTACATTTGCATAGTTAGTTAGGACAGAAGAAGAGTATGTAGACCAAACCATACGCTTGCTTTCACACTTTTCTAGGATGTAGTTTTGTATTTCACAACCGCCATCATCCTCTGGAGGTTCCCAGGTAACAGTACATCTGTCACTTGAAATGTCAGTGACTTTCAAGTTTCTTACAGGACCTGGTTTATCCAAAACAATAACAGTAGCATATGCTACAAAACTACCAGCTGTGTTAGTCGCAGTAATCACATATTTCCCACCATCACTACGCCTTGATTTTGTGAGAACAAACTTTGATGTGTCAGATGTTGTTTCAATGCTGACTCTTGGAGACCTTGTAAGATCTGTTGCATCTTTGTCTTTTGTCCATGCAACTTCAGGCTGTGGTTTTCCTCTGACTCCAGCCTCAATTCTAATTGTGTCACCAGCTTTCACTGTTAGTACCCCGCTTAACTTCAAGTCCAGCACTGGTTTCTGCAGATCTTCCTTCACAACAACTTCAGCAGTTTTTACCCAGTCACTTTCACCTGCCTCATTCTTGGTTTGAACTCTGAATTGGTAAATCTTATTTTCAATACATTTATCAACCATATAGTGTGTTTCCTTAATGCTGCCTTTATGAACCCTTTCCCATTCATCTGAATCTTTCAGTTTTCTCTCCACATGATAACTTAAATTCGGGCTTCCACCATCATAATCTGGTCTTCTCCATTTCAGAAATACAAATGTTTTTCCTTTCTCCGCAATGTGAAGATTTTCCGGCTCTCCAGGCTTGTCAATAGGATTTATGGCAAGGATGGGAGTTTTGGTCTCAATGCAAGGACCTGGACCTATTTTGTTTTCTGCACAAACTCTAAAGAAGTATTCACGGTTCTCTATAAGATTTGCCTTTACTAACCGTTTAGTGACATCAGAGGACACAATTGACCACCCCCTCTGATTTGGTTGACGGTACTCTACAATATAATTTGTGATTTCTGAGCCACCATTGTCCACTGGACTCTCCCAAGCAATCATACAAGAATCTTTTGTGACATAGCTTATTTTCAGGTTCTGACATGGTCCAGGTCTGTCAAGTACATTCACAATGGCAAAACCTTGAGCATGTCCACAGCTGTTCTTAGCTGCTATTATATACTTGCCATGATCAGATCTTTTGGCTTCTTTTACTTGCAGTCCAACATTAGGTAGATCATGGATTATTTCAATGCGTTTTTCCTGTACCAAAACTTTGCCATCCTTAGACCACGTTATGTCAGGATCTGGCCTACCTTTTACTTTGCCAGTAATATGGATTGTTTGGCCTACTCGGACAGTAATTAAGTCTCGACAAGTCACATCTAAGCTTACTTCTGGAGGAGAAAGAATATCCTTTGCATGTACAGTTTCTGCCAGTTCTCTTGGCTCTCCCTCTCCTACAATGTTGACAGCTTTTATTCGGAATCTATATTCATTTCCTTCTATTAACCCAGGTACTCTAAAGGCACATTGTCTGATGAGATCATCTTTATTAATCCTGTTCCACTGTGTAGTTCCAGTTTTCTGGCATTCCACAATATATCCCAGAATTGGGCTGCCACCATCTTTGAGGGGTTTTGTCCAAACTAGATCAGCTGTTTCTCTGGTTTTATCTTTTAATTTTGGATTAATGGGTGGTCCAGGAGGAGTGATAGGACGTGACGCCTTTATTGGATCAGAGCTTGGAGATGGCTTGCTTAAGCCCACCATGTTTTCTGCAAAAACTCTGAATTCATATGTGTTGCCTTCAAAGAGACCAGTGACTCTGTATTTCATATCAAGTATTGGTGTCTTATTGACACGCACCCATTTACCAGATGCTTCTCGACGCTCAAGTATATAACCAGTTATTGGAGTTCCACCATCTGACATTGGTAGGGTCCAAGATACTGTTGCAGCATTTTCTGTAATATCAAACACTATTGGTTTACCAGGTGGGGATGGTGGATCAAACATATATTTAGCAACTGTTGGTTCTGAATCAAGAGGCGCACCAATGCCTATCTTATTTTCTGCTCGAACACGGAAAATATATTCACAGCCTTTCTGCAGTCGTGGAATCTTAATTTTTGTGTGACTTGTTCCAGAGCTAACTATTCCCCAAGTCTCTTTCTTTGATTGACGCTTCTCAACAATATAGTTTATTATAGGACTCCCACCATCATCTTTAGGAGGGCGCCAAGAGATAACCATATGTTCTGGTGTTACTTCAAGAATATTAATAGGACCAGTCGGTGGGCCAGGAACATCCAAAACTGTAAGATGTAGAGCAACAGTTTTGTGGCCAGCTGCATTAGATACTGTGAGTAGATATTCTCCCGTATCTTTTCTTACACAGTCTTTGATGGTAAGTACAGTTGAATAATTGTCAGTCTCTATCTTGTGTCTGCCTTCCGTCTTAATTTCAGTGTCATCAGTAACCCATTTTGCAGTGGGAACTGGCACACCTCTCATAATTGCAGGAAGTCTCACTGTGGTACCAGCTTTAACAACAAGACCTTCAATTAACTTCACATCTAGTTCTACAGATGGAGGTACTGAAATCAGAAAAAAACACAAATTGCATTATGGTTTTCAGAGAGTATAGTTAAAGGAGAGAAAGAATCAGTGAAACAACGCAAAAAAGCTTAAAATTACCTAGTTTTTCTTGACATTCTATTGGTATCGTTGTATCTGGAAGGCTGAGACCCACAATATTTTGAGCTTTCACACGGAATTTGTATATTTTTCCTTTTTGTAGGCCTGTAACAACACAGTCTAGCATTGGGACTGTTTGGAACTTTGTCCACTCATCTGCACCATCTTCCTGATATTCTACCAAATATCCAGTTATCTCAGCACCGCCATCACGATCTGGTCTATTCCAAACAAGGGAAACTTCAGTCTTGTCAACATCTACGTGATGCAGATTCTTCGGTGGCCCAGGAGGATCTTTTAAAACATAAAACCCACATCAGTTAATAGATGGCCGACCCATCTGATAGTACACTCAACAATATTCACATTAGTTCCAACAGGACCATTTCAAAAATTACAGAGAACAACATAAATAAAACAAATCATAACTGAGTAACACTTACGCAGTGGATCTATAGCTTTAATTGGCTTGAGTGTTTCCACATATGGTCCTCTACCAAACAGATTCTCAGCTGCAACTCGGAAAAGATACTGAGTGCCTTCCATGAGATATTTAGCCATGTGACTGCGTTTCTTGGAGGTTGATGAGACAGATACCCACTGTGCAGAAGCTACATCTTTCCTTTCCACCACATAGTTGGTAATAACAGAGCCACCATCATCTTCTGGTTCCTTCCATGTCAGGTAGCAAGAATCACTTCTAACATCACTGACTTGCAGATTTCTAGGTGGACCAGGCTTATCTAATAACATTGAAAACAAATCCGTTATCTATTTGATAACCAAAGATTTTTTTTTTTTTTAAATTTAGTAGATTTTAAGAGGAAAAAAAAAAACAAACATATTTCCTGTGTCAATCTTTTTTTTCTACTGTGTATTTTATCACAGAATCATAGAATGGCCTAGGTTGAAAGGGACCACAATGATCATCAAGTTTCAACCCCCTGCTACGTGCAGGGTCTCCAACCACTAGACCAGGCTGCCCAGAATCACATCCAGCCTGGCCTTGAATGCCTCCAGGGATGGGGCATCCACAACCTCCTTGGGTAACCTGTTCCAGTGTGTCACCACCCTCTGTGTGGAAAAACTTCCTCCTAATATCTAACCTAAACCTCCCCTGCCTCAGTTTAAAACCATTCCCCCTTGTCCTATCATTATCCACCCTTGTACACAGCTGTTCCTCCTCCTGTTTATATGGTCCCTTCAAGTACCGGAAGCCACGATGAGGTCTCCCCAGAGCCTTCTCTTCTCCAAGCTAAACAAGCCCAGTTCCCTCAACCTTTCCTTATATCTCAATTTGTTCATATTTTCCTGACATTCTTTCATTTCTTAATCTCAAATTAAAGAATAAAACCAGGCAAGTAACATAAAAGAAGATTACCTAAGACAAGAACTTTCACTGAAACAGTCTTTGAACCAGCTGGATTTTCAACTGTCAGGGAGTAAATTCCACCATCTTCATGGGCAGCGTTACGAATTTCAAGCTTACTGCCAACACCTGTAACCTCAATATCAGCTTTGGGTGAGACTTCCTTGTCTTCTTTCTTCCAAGAAACTTTTGGAAACGGAACACCTTTAATAACAGCACTAAGTCTCAGTGTATCTCCTGCTCTTACATGCTGTTCCCGGGCCATATTAGCATCAAGTATCAGCTCAGGAGGTTCTGGAATCAAAATAAGTTTTTTTAGAAATTGAGAAAACAAGTCCCTTCCTAAGTAAACTCATCTGACTTTATTACACTCACCAAGTCTGTCCTTTACTTCTACTGGATCAGGAACATAGGCTGGTTCAGATTCACCTGCTGCATTGACTGCCATGACCCTGAACTTATAGGTCAAACCCTCAGTAAGTCCAGTGACTTTATATTTTGTCTCAGGACAAGAATCTGGTGTAAGATTGGCCTTTTTCCATTCTTCATCTCCAACCTTCTGATATTCAACAAGGTAGCCAATTATCTTTCCATTACCATCATGGCGTGGTGGTTGCCAAGTCAAGTCAACAGAATTCTTAGTTTTATCTACTGCTTCCGGATTAACAGGTGGACTTGGTTTTACTGTTGCAAAGAAAAAAGGAAAAAAGGAAAATATTTTAAAGGATTTCTAAGTGAAAGTAAGAGTGCATTAAAACTTCTATGAAAAAAAGCAAATTTAATACTTTACCAATTGGATCTCTAGCAAAAATTGGCTTTGATGGTGGACTAGGATTACCAACACCAATTTCATTTTCTGCTGAAACACGGAATTCATACTGGCAGCCTTCAAGGAGGTCAGGTACTTTGAACTGAGTACTTGGGAAAATTGGGTCTTTGGTAACTCTGACCCATCTAGTAGCCATTGTTTCCTTCTTTTCCACAATATAGTTTGTTATTGGCTTGCCTCCATCATATGGTTTGTTCCAAACTACTACTGCAGAGTCTTTTGTAACATCCTTAATAACTGGTTGTTCAGGTGCATCAGGAACACCTGGGGAAAAAAAAGCCCACAAGAGTTCATGAGGGCAACAGACAGAGTAAAGATTACAATATCAAAATAAGATAAACAAGCAAACAAGTGACGTACTGAAACGGTCCTTGGCTTTCATCTCATCAGAGATGAGAGGATCACTTATGCCGTAGAGATTTTCAGCATAAATTCGAACTTGATATTCTCTTCCTTCAAGCAGCTTAGGAATTTTGCATGTTGTCTTAACTGTAGCAGATGTAACTGGCATCCACAGGTCTCTGTGTGTATCCCTCTTCTCAATAATGTAGTTTGTAATTTCACTGCCTCCATCATCAAGTGGAGGTTTCCAGGAAACTATCATATGATCTTTATGAACTTCATCAAATATAACTGGACCCACTGGAGGTGACGGGCGATCTGTTTAAGAAAAAAATAAATCATACCCCTGTTCTTATAAAATCTTCAAACAATAACAGAGATTAAACCAGTGTTATTACAGTGTTAATACAGTAAAAACATTCTGAAAATAGAACCCCAGCATCTATTTTTAATAAGGAATCAAAATCTCAAAGTTATTCCTACCTTAATGCTTGTCTGACTCACTGAACCTAATTTCTTAATGCTTATAAAGTATTTAGTGACTAACATTTTCTACAGTAAATTGATATTCTTGAAATGCTTGTGGAAATATATATTCATGCAGAATAAATTAAGGCAGAGTTAACTATGAACTCAATCAATAAATAATATTTCAATAAAAATAAGAGTGTAATAAATCAGAATATTTTAATAAAGGACACAGTTTTTTCATTTCATATAATTCAATGAATTTGAATTATAATGAAACATTAAAGGCAGTACTAATGTTCAGAGAAACCTACCAACAACAGTAACTTGACAAAAGCCTTTTCTTGATCCTGTGCTGTTCTCTACAATAACACAGTATTTGCCTGAATCTTCACGGACAGATTTTAGTACCCCCAGACAAAGTGTCGTAGGAGTTGTCTTAATCTTTGTACGGTTATCTTCTTTCAAAACAATATCATCCCTCAGCCAAGTAATCTTTGGTGTAGGCTTTCCTGAGTAACGTCCAGTTAGGCTGAAAGCTTCACCAACCCGAACAATAAGTTTGTCTCTGAAGTCAAGGTCAAGTGTTGGAGGAGCTGAAAGATGAAATTAAAAAATATGATTTCCACAAATGTCAGCAATGTTAGTAAGAAAAAGTAAGGAATCAGTAAGAATGATCATTATTTTCAAAAGAAATATGAAAAAGATACATACCGATTTCATCCCTGCATGTGATTGGTTTTGTGCAAAACGATGGCTTGCCTTGCCCCACAATATTGCAAGCACTCACACGATATTCATAGGTGTCACCCTCTTTCAAGCCTTCTACAGTGTATTTCCTATCAAGCATTTTCTCCTTAGTAACTCTGTGGAATTTTTCTTTTCCAATGAGACGACTCTCCAGAACATACATGGTGATATCTGAGCCTCCATTATATTTTGGAGGATTCCAAGTTAATGTAACAGAGTTCTTCGTAACTGCTTTAACCTCCAGGTCTTCAGGACGGTCAGGAACAGCTGTGAACAAACACAAAAATATGTTAAATTCATTTTCCTGCAGATTCATCTCATGACAATAACTTACACCACATAATCAACTTACTTATTGGATCTCTAATGACAAGTTCTTTTGTTGTCTCTGTGAAAGGACCCATGCCAATAATATTCTCTGCTGCAATTCGGAAAAAGTAGGCACTCCCTTCAGTCAGTCCCTGAACAACAGCATTCTGTCTTGTAACTGTATAGCTTACTGGAGTCCAGGCTCTATGGTCAGATTCACGTTTTTCAATTATGTAGTTGGTAATAGGAGAACCACCATCATCTTCTGGAGTAAACCATGTCAATTTACAAGAGTCACTTGTTAGGTTCTCAGTAAGGAATGGCATGCCAACTGGGCCTGGCACATCTGAAATCAAAGAAAAAAACGGAGTATTTAAATATACATACTGAATGTTATGAAATTTAACTTCTTTACAAGGAATGAAATTGCTTTTTACCTAGCACATCAACAATAATGGTCTTCTTCCGCTCACCACCTGCATTTTTAGCAAGAAGAGTGTATATACCCTGGTGGCTCCGTTTGCAATTCTTGATAACTAAAGAAGAACTTATAGCTGTTTCTTCAATTTTAGCTTCTTCTGGTAAAGCTCGATCATCTCTGCTCCAACTCACTGTTGGAGCTGGTTTTCCTGATACATATGCTATGATCCGAATTACTCCTCCAGCATGAACAACAATTCTGTCCCTGACACTTGCATCCAAATTAATATCAGGAGCCACTGTGGGAGGTGAGAAGAAAAAAAAAAAAAAAAAAAAAAAATCAGTCTTTTTTTCTCATTTTGAATTAGAAATATTTAAAGAAGTAAATGAAAGTGATAAATACCAATTCTGTCCTTCATTTCAATAATGTCTGTGACTTCTCCAGGCTCTCCAATGCCAGCAGCATTCACTGCCCTTACTCTAAATTTATAAAAACACCCTTCTTTTAATCCTGCCACAACAAACTTGGTTCCTCTGATTTCTTTATCCTTTACCTGGAAAAAAATATAATAAAATCAACAAAAAAAAAAAAAAAAAAAAAAAAAAAAAAAAAAAAAAATCAAGGTATCATCAATTTCTTTGTCATGCTTGAAATAAATCTTAAATGAGAAATTGTTTCACATTTACAAGTACAAGACATTATTTAGCATACAGTAATCTAGCTCATACAGGAGTTTTCAGAAAATGGGAGAAGTTATTTTTCTGAAGATTCACTTTTTTGATCATTTTAAAAGACAGAGACATTACAATGCTCTGTAGGTTCACAAGGATTACTTGTTTTGTTGGTCAAATAGGCTCATAAGTGACAGTGGTGCTAAAAAAAAAAAAGAAAAAAAGAAAAAAAAGAAAAAAAAATTGTTCTTTTATAAATCTAAATATGAATCCTGTTTACCCAGAAAAAATGCAGGAAATGTATGTACCACTTTAAATGCATCTCAGTATTTACATAGATACAAAAAATGGCCAAAATATTCTTTTTTTTTTTTTTTTTTAAAAAAAAAGCAGGGGCCATATTAGTTGTAAATAATTTAACAGAGATTATGCCTGTGATAACCTGTTTTTCTCTTCTGTTCTTTTTTTTTTTTAAAATCACAGATCACCAATCACATACATATTTTGTCCTATTTTTAAATATAGAGTTATAAAAAATCTAAAAGAAAAGACATACAGGCATACATATGAAAAGATAAGACATACAGAGGAAAAAAATCAGATTCTGTAGGATTTCCACCTACCTTTTCCCATTCTTCCTTTCCTTCCTCTTTATACTCAACAATGTACCCAGTGATCCTAGAGCCTCCATCCTTTAATGGTGGAGTCCACTCCAAGTCCACAGAAGATTTCGTCCAATCAGTAACTTTTGGAATAGGAGGGCCAGGTGGGGCTGAAAAAGATGATTGCACAGTTACAGCATAACAATATATTCTGTGGTCCCATTTGAGTATTTTCAAATTCAAAAATGGCAAACAAAAATATTTACCAATAGGGTCTCTAGCAATTGCTGGATCAGACGGCATGCTTGGTGGTCCAACACCAGCTGCATTAATAGCCGATACACGAAATTGATATTCAGAACCTTCAATAAGACCAGTAACTTTGTATGAAACACCGAGTGCCATAGGTTTGATTGGGTCACGATTAATCCTGGTCCATCTCTTTCCAGTAGTTTCTTTGCGCTCCAACCAGTAACCAGTAATAGGAGAGCCACCATCATGTTCTGGTTCTTCCCAATTTACAGTCATAGAGTCACGTGTTATACTGCTAACTGTTGGTTTGTCACATGGTCCAGGAACAGCTGGGGAAAAAAATTACAGATAGCCTGTAAAAAATTGCTACAGGAAGATGGAGATACCTAGAGTACAAAACAGACCTATGTAGTCACGTGATTACAGTTGCAGCATGAGTTCCCTCATTCAGCTTACAATCCCTTTTCCCTTATGAATCCCATGATATACCATGAAACTACAGTAATGTATCTTTCATTCAAATAACAATGGTCAAGAATTAAGTTGCTTTTTTTTTTTTTTCTTCCTGGATCATTACCTCGTTTCAACACCTAGCCCAATCCTGAATGTTTTAAAGATATTTTACACTTGATAAACATTACTTCTACATCACTATTGCTCAAATTTCTCTTTCAAAACTGAAGGCAGCAAATTCCTGATCTATAATATCAATAATGTCTCAAATGCAACAGAATGACCTAAATCTTGTAAGATAAAACCTTATTTGTAATTTACAGCTTAATAAATTCAGAGACTTTATTTCAATATATTTAACAGGGAAGTATTTTTAGATACCATACAACCCCTAACTACTACTGATAAAATTCTTCAAGCTACTCTAGAGAATTTACTTCAGTGGAGAAAAATAATAGTGGTATATAATCAGATGTCATTACACGTATCAGTGTATGAAAATATTTGACATAATTTGAAAACAGATTTCCACTTACTGAAAAGGTTTCTTGCTGTTTCTGGTTCACTGTCCAAAGGTTCTCCAATACCATATTTATTTTGTGCCATAATGCGGAACACATACTCGTGGCCTTCCATCAACTTGGGAATAGTGAATAAACATTCCTTGGGCTCATTTGTAACTGGTACCCACGTTCTCCTATTTGCTTCTTTTTTCTCAATAACATAGTTTGTAATCTTAGAACCACCATCATCTAACGGAGGAAGCCACGATATTGTCATTTTGTCAGCCAAAATGGATTCAAACTTAATTGGGCCCACTGGAGGTCCAGGACGGCCTAAAATATAAATTTTTATTAAAGAAGAATTAATTCAAACGCTGTTCAAATCAAGTATCACATGTAACATACATGTAACATAAGAGTTCTTGATATTTACCCAGAACATTTAGTCTCATCTCCTTTGAAGCAGTTCCCAAATTATTTACAGCTGTTATAGTATATAAACCTGTATCACTTCTGCGAGACTGCTGAATCAATAAAGTGCAAGAATCTTCACCAACAATCTTGTTGACATGTTGGTCATATGACACTGGCTTTTTGTCATCCGGTTTCTTTGGAGAAGCTTTTTCCCAAGTTAGTGCTGGGAAGGGTATGCCCTTTATCTTGGCCACAATGTTAACATCTGTTCCTTCTTCAACCTCCATAAATTCTTTGAGTTCAATAGATGGTGGGCCTACAATGAAATGTTGATAAAAGTTAGCATACAAAAATGCTTTATTCATGATTGTAGAGTAGAAATCATATTTATTGGTATTAGCCACTACTTACACGTTTGGTCTTTGACAACAAGTGGACCAACAGTAGCTGAAGGCCTGCTAGGACCTGCTATGTTTACAGCCTTGACTCTGAATTCATATTCACCACCTTCTATAAGATCCTCAACAGTAAACTTTGTTTCCTCCACATCACGTCTATTGCACTGTTTCCAAGTCTCTTTCACTTCTCCAGTACGATCCCAATGGAGACATTCAACATTATAATGAGTAACAGGAGCTCCACCATCATTCTTTGGAGGTTTCCACGTCAAGCTCACTGTGTTCTTGGTTACAAGGCCAATCTTCAATTTAATAGGTGGATCAGGAGGATCTTAAGAAAGGAAACAGAAACATAAATAAATTCACTGTACAGTATCATCTGGTTTCAACTAACTCTATTCATTTTGATTTCACTTACGGATTGGATCCCTGGCTGTGGTTCGTTGGATAGTTTCTGCAGGTGGGCCAACACCAAAACGGTTTTCTGCACGTACCCGGAAGAAATACTCTTGACCACATATGAGATCAGGCACAACAAAGGAAGTGCTTCCACAGTTTGCATTGACTTTTGTCCAGGCTTTCCCATCAATAGTTCTTTTTTCAATAACATATCCTCTGATTCTATCTCCGCCATCATCATCTGGCATCTTCCATGAAAGTTTGCAACTACCTCTTGTGATATCACTTACTTTTAGGTCTTTTGGTGGACCTGGGACATCTGTTGAAGTAAAAGCATAACGGAAACAATGTTACACAAGTATGTAGGAAAAAAAACCCCACAATCTACCATCTGAACATTTCAGTGTATGTAAGCCATACCAAGAACATTGACTCTGATATGAGCTGTTTTTTGTCCTGCTTTGTTTTTTGCTGTAATACTGTATCGTCCCGAATGACTTCTGTTGCACTCAGGGATGATTATCACTGAACGTGTATCAGTTGCTTCCACCTGTAGATCATAGAAAGAAAGAAATGTATAGATCAACTTTAAATGTCTATGTTTGAAAAATTTTGCAATACTAAAGTTACAAAACTTGCTTGCTTTACCTGAGCTTCTTCAGGTACATTATGACCTCCCTCCTATAAATAAAGGGAATAAAGTAAATATGAAAGGGATGTACTTAAATGTCTAGAAATAGATTAAGAAAATTGTTTTTTCTTTTACTAACCTTTGCTGTTGTCTTTGCTTTTCCTTCAAATTCCCAAAATGATTTTGGAACTGGACGACCTTTGATAACAGCTGGGATTTTAATTGTTGTGCCAGCACGACAAGAGAGAAAATCCTGTGCTCCAATATCAAGGAAGATTTCTGGTTCCTCTGAAAAAACAAAACAAAACAAAATTAAAAAAAAATTAGTTAATAATTTTTCAGAGCTGCCAAAAGTAAATTTCTGCCAGAACTAGACTAAATACAGAATGTATGTTTATTTGGAAAAGGTAGTGTGCGTAAAAAGTAAACTGGAAATTATACAAGTAAATTTGTTGTTGCAATTTCATCACAAAATGCGAAGTACTTCTGGACTATGGTTGTGGGAACTTGTAAGTGTTCTCAGTAGATCATGCACTTACAAGCACTATCATAACACTTTCCAAAAAGTCTCATAGTCTTTTATTACATTCCTGTTCAATTATTTGCTTGTTATTGATTCTGTTGTCTCTTGCTTCATGTCCTGTTCAACTATTCACAGCAGTAGATAACATTTAGACATAAATACCTAAATGAGTTTCTACAACACTTACCTAAAATATCTTGGATAGGTATGTCAGATGTTGCAGGACTTGGTTCTGATTCTCCAGCAGCATTTACAGCTTTCACCCTGAATCGGTATTTTCTGAGCTCTTTCAAATTGGGAATAACACATTCGCAAGTGGGAAAGAGTTTGTCTCCTTCATTCACCTTTTTCCAGTCAGTACTACCTTCATCTTGCATTTCAACAATATATCCTTTTATTGGGCTACCACCATCCTTTTGTGGAGGCTTCCACGCAAGAGATACAGATGATTTGGTTTTGTCTTTGATCTCTGGACAAGATGGTGGGCCAGGCACAACTTGTAAAACAAGAGCAAGCAAATGCAAAAATTACCTGAGAGTTAGTACTTGTGTATAGTTTTCTTAAGAGTTTATAGAAGGATGCAAACATTTTCAGTGTTTTTCTGCCATACACAGAGCATATAATCCTAGAACATGCATAATAATTGCATATATTACATATATTACCGAGGAATTCTTTAGGTACATAGATAAACAATAAACATTGAACTCTGACAGTGAAGAAAAGCAATTATATAAAAATCTGATACTGAACTCAAACAAATATACTTGGCAATATTTGTGATGGCATAATCATAGTTATATGCTTATAAGTGAAAGGGTAATAGTTTAAATAAGCCAATTATTTAAAAACCAGTGAAAAATAGAAAATTAGGTAACTACTTTGCATCAACAACGTTGTTCTGGTTTAATGAAAACAAAGCATTTGATTAATTGCACTAAATTCAATGTTAACAGAAGTACCACATTGTATTGTGATACAGATCTTAAAAGTAGTCGCAAATTTTATACTTACATATGGGATCTGCTGCTAAAGCAGGATCTGATGGTTCACTGGGTGGGCCAATTCCAGCAAGATTTTCAGCCATAACTCTGAACTGATATTCAACACCTTCAGCCAAGCGAAGCACATTGTACTGTAAACCCTTTACTGATGGTTTCGTTACTGGAGCCCTATTAACTCGTGACCAGTAGACACCTCCCACCTCTCTCTTCTCCAACCAATAGCCAGTTATTGGGCTGCCACCATTGTCCAAAGGAGGCTCCCATGCCACCAGCATTGATGACCTAGTGTGATCTAAAATTTTGGGCTTTCCAGGAGGTCCAGGAAGGCCATAGGGATCCTTAATAACAACTTTTTCTGAGAGGCATTCATCACTTATTCCATATTTGTTTACAGCCCGGACTCTAAATTGGTATTTTTCATTTGTTGCAAGATTCCACACCTGAAAAATAAGATTTTAGTCAGTATGTAGTTATTTTTCAGAATCAACTTATTTGTTATTATTCAGGGGTTTTTAGCTTTGTATTCTACTTCGGAATCTCACTGATATCATGACGTGTATGTAAGTACATAGCTGCATGCAGTGCCCTAGAGATAGTCTTATTTCACGTGCACACAATCAAATGTAAATAAAAATGTCATCAGATTTTACTTTGCAGTTGGTAAAGCTACAAGTAATACTGGAAAATGGAAAAGAAGATGTCTTCTAAATTCACATGAGATTAAATAGTGAATGAGAACAATTTATTTTGTTTTGTCACGTGAGGAAAATACACATAATATGTATATTCACAGTTGGGCAATGTACATTCAGTAATTATGCACTATAAATGGACCACTAGCACAGGTATCTACGCAAGAGGCAGTTTTTATTGCATGCTGTCATACAGAAGTATATCATAAAAATAATAAAATTACCCCATATCTTCTGTCTACAGCACTGTTGGAGACTTCTTCCCACTCTGACTTCTTCCTACTAGCATCACGTTTCTCAATAATGTAATGGGTAATTTCACTACCACCATTATCAAGAGGTGCATCCCATGTTAAATAGCATGATTCTGCTTTAATATCAGAAACAGCAAGGTTTCTTGGTGGAGAAGGACGATCTATATAAGAGTAAGAGAACATAGAACTGCATTAAGAAAAAGACAAAAGCATTCTAACTATCTACCATTTTATTGAAATGTCACATCCTTACCATACACTTCAACATGCACATTGCGAAACGCAGTGCCAAGACGATTCGTAGCTCTCACAGTGTAAGTGCCTTTATCATCTCTTGTGGCTGCAGGCAGGGTAAGTTCAGTTTTTGCCTCACTTCTTGATACTTCTTCTTTTGTTATCTTAAGTGCACTGGATGTTTGGTCAATTAAAACTTCATTCTTGTCCCATTCAATCTTTGGCATTGGCAGTCCAGTCACATCAGCAGGAATATTAACTGGCTCTCCTGCCTTCACTTTGATAGTATCTCCTCTCACAGCTAAGCGTAATGTTACAGTGGGAGGTACTGAAAAGCAGAAAAAGAATGAAGTTAGGAGTGAAACAGAAATTGCATTATTTTTAAGGTGTTTATATGGATTTCTTTAAACTAGATATACCTTCATCATCCTGTATAACTACATTGAGGGGCAATGACGGTTCACTCTCTCCAATCTCATTAACAGCTTTGACACGGAATTCATACATATGGAGTTCATCAAGTTTTTCAACGAGAAGAGATGTGGTTGGACAGAGCCTTGGGTTCACTCTTTCATAGTCTTTTGAATCATGCCTCCTCTTCTCGACAATATATCCTAAGATAGGACTACCACCGTCACTACGTGGAGGCTTCCAATCAAGTGTAATGGTTGACTTTGTCCTCTCTGTGTACATGAATCTCTCAGGTGCTGTTGGAGGACCTATTAACACAGATAAATCATAATGAAAAAAATATAAAATATAATGTCAGTTACTCTGAAAGTAATGCCTCCCATTTATTTCGATGGAAACTACAACAGATATAAAGAGCATAACATTATTTGATAGAGCAAATTCTCAGCTACAAAACACTTTTTTTTCCACAGTCATCACCATTAACTGCTTTTTTGACAGCTATGAACAAGAGCCTGCATGCTGTGCTTGTAAAAATGTGAACTAGAGGAGATAACACATTGCTTCACAGCTGCTGTGATGGCTGGTAGAAAAATACTGCCCATGCAGTCCAGCTTTTGTTGTGCTAACATCCATAAACATTTAGTGTCCATAAACATTCAGCAAGTGCAGATAAATGACAGTTTTTTCTGCAAGGAGGAATTCAGTCCCATACCTTTGCTTCATACGCACTTTGTCAGGTAGCATTTTATTTATTATTTTCTCTCTGCTGCCATCTGTCACATGGCAACAAAATTTAACAGAATATTGATGGGAAGGTTCAACCTCCACTGCCATACCACCAACATCTGCCTCTGATGGCCAGGACCAACATAAAATAGGAGGCATTACTTTTGGAGTAGCCACTGATATTTTAACTTGTATGACTACAGTAGCTAAAATAGCTGTGGCTTTTCAAAGCCATATCTTTCATATGCAAAATATTTGAATATGTATATGCATAGCAGAAAGTTTTTAATATATATAGATGAAATGGCAGCAATCAGTATCTCAGTAGATACCAGAATTTTATTACATAAAGAGACACAGTAATTCTACACTCTGTTTCAGAAATCTGAGCAAATAAATTGTGAAAGGCAGTCAAATTATCCTGACAGGGAGAAAGAAAAAAACCATAAATAAGTCATAAATTATCTTACCTAATGGATCAACTGCAAGAATTGGTCCTATTTCAACAGCTGGACCGGTACCAAACTTGTTCTTGGCACTGACACGAAATTTATATTCCTGCCCTTCAACTAGACCTGTAATATCACATTTAGATCTTTCTGTGTCGATAGCTAGTCTCCATGTATGCATTTTGGCATCTTTCCGTTCAACAATAAAGCCTATGATATCACTGCCTCCATCATCTTCAGGATCAGACCAGTTAAGCAAGCACATCTTTCTGTTTGTGACCACTGGCTTTAGGTCAAGTACTGGTCCAGGAACATCTGAAAAAAATAAAATCAAACAAGTAGGATAAAGCCCAAAGATTATTTCACCAAAAAAGATGCTAAGCTGATTTCAGAAAATATTTTTTCTTACCAAATACTTCTACTCTGGTCCCCGCTGATTTGGAACCACTACTGTTTGTTGCAGTAATTACATATCTTCCATGGTCTTTTCTCAATGCATTCTTAATGGTTAATTCTGATTTTGTGCCAACATTTTCAATAACAACTCTATCTTTGTCCAATTCACCTTCCTCCACAGTCCATACAATGGTGGGAGCAGGACGCCCTGTCACAGTAGCAGGAATTTTAATTGTTTGCCCAGCCATGATCTGAATGCCTGCTTTGACAGAAACATCCAGCTCAACAGTAGGAGGCTCTAAAGAAGAAAGAGAGATGTTTCATTAGTTCAAGGGAAAGATTCAAGTACGGCTTTTAGGCAGCTTGAAAATTTTTCAAAATACTATAATTGCCATACCTTGGGGTTCTGCAACGGTTACAGGTTCAGTTTCACCAGGTGGTCCTTCACCAGCTGCATTAAGTGCAGTAACGCGAAGTTTATAGTCTGCACCTTCTCTGACTTCTTTCACAGTATACTGCCGGACCTTAATGGGTTTCTCTGTGCAACGAGACCATTCTTTTGTTCCCATTAATTGTTTGTATACATGGTAACCAGTGATATCTCCACCACCATTATACATAGGAGGTTCCCATTCTAACTCAATAGAAACTGAGGTTGTATCAGCAACCCTTGGAATGGGTGGACCAGGTGGCACTATAAAGTAAGATACGTAAATCAAAATTAAAGGTTATGAATACTATTCTGTCACTAGTCTGCTAGCACATTTTGTTAAGCTACTTACTTATTGGGTCCTGTGCAGTTTTTGGATCTGATGGTGGACTGAATTTACCAGGACCAGCTGCATTTTCAGCACAAACTCTGAAGATATAGGTTAATCCTTCCAATAGTCCTTCAACTTTTAGTTCCAGAGCATTCACAAGATTCCTGTTGACTCGAGCCCAATGAGTGCCATTAATTTCACGTTTTTCGATCCAATATCCTATGATTGGGCTGCCATTGTCTTTCGGTTCATTCCATTTAACCAACATACTGTTGCTGGTAACATCTTCCACATTAGGCTTGTTAGGTGGATCTGGTGGAGCTAGAAGAAAAAGATTACAATTTTGTAATCATTGCTGTCTTATTCAGAATTTACTCAGAACTAAGAGAGAACAACAATATGAGAAATTACTAATTTTAAGGAAGTCTTAATTTTCTTGCTCTTTTTGATTCCTAACTGTAACCAGTCATCAAACTTACAGGGGTTTTCTCTTTTGGTAAGAATACGACTGCTGTTCTTATTTCTTTACTATTGAAATTAGAATGCTTTTCGATATTTCCCTTTATATTCATGGTTTAAAAAAAATGCAACAAGTAATAATTGCATTGTCCAGTACTCTTCTGGGAAACTCATGTGGATGAAACTGAGTGTTCTAAGAGTCTGTAAATTAATAGCAGTTTTCAGAAAAGACTGTATTTCAAAATTAAAACTTACAGAAAGGATCTTTTGCTGTCATTGGTTTTGAAACACATGGTGGCCCTGCTCCAACTCTATTTTCAGCAAATACACGGAAGAGATATTCTTTCTCTTCAATCAGTTTTGTTACATGGAATTGACAGTGCCTGAGTGTTGAGCTGATAGTAACCCAGCCTATTTCAGCTTTTGTGTTGTCTTTCTTTTCCAGTACATAGTTCAGGATTTCGCTTCCACCATCATCAAGGGGAGGCTCCCACTTGCAAATGACAGAATTTTTCCTCATGTCTTCAAATACAAAGTTGACTGGAGGCCCAGGAGTATCTGTTAGTAAAGCAAGAAAAAATGATGAGTACTAATGTACTTCATTTCTCCCTTAGTGCTTTGAACAAGTAGCTGGTTACAAGTACATTCACTACATACCTAACACATTAACTTCACAGGACGCTTTTGCAACACCATGATCATTTTCCACTTTAATTGTAAATGTGCCATGGTCAGCTCTGATGGAGTCACGAATTGATAGCACAGACTCTCCTTTTTTATGGTTGTCAATACTCATACGTTCTGGCAGCGAAAGCTGAAAAGGTTCCTCTTCTTCAGTTACACCCTTCTTCTTCCTAGTATATGTGGTTACTCTCTTTTTGATTTCCTCTGGTCTGATAACTTCATCATTCCTCAGCCAAGTAATAGATGGATAAGGTGATCCTGAAATATGTGCCTCAAGTATGATCTCATCACCTTTCTTCACCTCAAGACCAGACTGCAGGTTTGCAGCAAGGAAGACTTTGGGAGCCTCTGTAATAACAATGACAAATGAAGAGTAGAATCCACCCACATGTTTGAGGGTGAATGGCAATTACAACAAACAATCAAATAAGCAATTCATACCAATGGGATCCACAGCTTTCACAAAAGGAGTAATCCGAGAAGGCTCACTAATACCAGCAGCATTCTCAGCACGAACACGAAATTGGTATTCCTTCCCTTCCTCAAGACCTTTCACTGGATAGGTTAATAGAGGTACCAGATATTCATTGCATCTTTCCCATACATCCTTGCCCTTAGCAAGCTTTTCTATTATGTAGCCCATAATCTTGCTTCCGCCATCAAACAGTGGTGGTTTCCATGTAAGAGTTACTGATTCCGATGTTGGATTATGGGTCTCAAGGTCAACAGGAGGATCTGGAGGCTCTGTGAAACAACAGCAAAAGAGGTATTACATGAATGAAGAACACGTGAAGATTTTAGTTAAAATTCAGCATGCTAGGTCACTTAGTAGTAGACTTACGTTTTGGATCTTCTGCAATAATTGGGTTTCTTAGTTCAAGATATTCACCTCCTCCAATTTTATTAACAGCTTTAACACGGAAGTAATATTCACTGTTTGGGATAAGATCTTTGACATGCCATGAGAGTTTATTTTCACCAGACATTACTGGGAGATATGTTCTACGACCAGCTTCTCTGCGTTCCAGAACATAATGCAGAATAGGAGTACCACCATCAAAGTCTGGAGGTTCCCAGGTTACCTTACAAGAATTCTTAGTTATTTCGCTTGCCTTAATGTCTTTACACTGTCCAGGTGGACCTGTAATTATAATAAAGTTATTTAATGTAACAATTAACTAAATAGAAGGGAAATGTATTCCTACAAATATGAAATGATACTGCATTTCATTGGCTTTAAAGAAGGCAGACCAAACCCACAAATGCTGGCTACAAAGCATATATAGGAACTCATATTCCTAAAGATGAAAAAAAAATCTTAATTTTCATAAGCTTTTCAAAATTTATATGATGATTATTCATAGTAATTGGACTTTATGCAGCCACAGACTAGTAATATCAATTTAGAATAAAGTGTATTTTTGGTTAGATTTTGTTATATTAATGCAATAAAGGCAATTTACAGAGCGTCTGAGTTGAAGTGATAAATCCACATGGCAAAAAAGGGATTTTCTAGTACTTCCATCAGTTAGTGGGCTCAGAGACAGGCATCTCTCCCAGAATGAAAGATGTCTAGTTACCAATGACTTTGACGTTGACAGAGCCAGTTGTTGATGCCAGTTTGTTCTCCAGTGTAATTGTATAAATGCCAGCATCAGCATGAACACTCTCCATGACTTCAAGCAATGCAGAAGTGTAGTCACTCTTCATCGTTGTTCTGTCACCAGCTTTTAACTCTTTGCCATCTTTGTGCCATGTGATTGTTGGGGATGGAACAGCTCTGAAGGGTACAGGGATACTTAATTTCTGTCCTTTAACAACAACAATATCACGAGTTTTTAGATCAATGGTTGGATTACCTGTAAAAATAAATGTAATATTATAAATGTACTGAACACTAAAGACTTTTTTCAGTTATCAGTTATGTAGATTTCAGAAAGAAAATCTATTCTTACAGTCCGGGTCCTTGGTAACAACTTTTTCTGAGATGTCTGATGGCTCACTGGCTCCAACAGCATTGACTGCTCTGACTCTCAGCACATATTCCTTGTCTGGAACAACACCTTCCTCCACTTTGCATTTTAGATCTTTTATTGGACGAGAATTGATTCGCATCCATTTTTCTGTTCCTGCTTCACACAACTCAACATTGTACCCAATAATAGGACTTCCACCATTCTTCTCTGGTGGCTTCCATGCAATGCAAATATGATTTCGACCTGCATCTGTGACATGTAAATCCTGAGGAGGTGAAGGAGGGCCTGTAAAAATAAAAAAGATGTGTTATTTTTCACTCAATTATCTGTTCTAGCCAACACACTGCTTCCATAGTCCATATGCTGTATGTTATAATACTACTTACTTGTTGGATCTTCAATATGAATGAGATCAGTTGGTTCACTGGGATGACCACAGCCAGCTTCATTTTCTGCACGAACCTGGAACTGTACA
Organism: Lagopus leucura; assembly: GCF_019238085.1. NCBI lineage: Eukaryota > Metazoa > Chordata > Aves > Galliformes > Phasianidae > Lagopus > Lagopus leucura. The sequence continues at coordinate 6,747,124 of NW_024962267.1, forward strand.
TCTATACCTTCAATGACATCAGTCACTCTGAAATTGCAATCTGGACCAGCTGTCTTGCCAGCTTTTACCCAGCGGGTGGCTAGTTTTTCCTTCTTTTCAATAACATATCTGAATAAATAGGAACAAATAGTATCAGGAATGTCAAATATGAACATTTCAGATTTCCTGCTCATTAAAATAGTGTGAGATTTGAATGGTTTAGCCAATGGAAAAATAAAGGTAGTCAATGGTGACAGACTAAGCATAATTTCACATATCAGCAACATAATCCTAATAGCCTTAGTAGCTATTAGGCTAATGGGGTTGCTGCTGATGACAGAGTAAATCTGTTCTTGGGTTTTGTAGAGCTGCAGAGGTGAAAAACTCCCATGCTATATTTATATATTTGCTAATTCAGACAGCAGTGGATAAGTTCTATTGAAAATGTCTGTAGATATTATCTCTGAATACTTGAGTTATCTGAATTCTGTTTACAATAATCTATGGGATGGTAAGAAAGATTAAATGATTTATGTTCCTTCAAGCAGATCTTTGTAGTTGTCAGTTTGTTTAGGATATGTTTACTGTGAATGGGAAGAAGAGGAAGAGTGAAAATATATAGAGAAAAATCTAACTGCTACTCAAGGTAAATTTCAGAGAAGAGATACTTGAGAAACTAAAGAAAAGGAGAATTTAGAAGAAATCAAAAGGAGGAAAATAGTCTGAGAAATGGAATAAAGAGAAAAAACAAAGATGATGCTTTGTACCAGCTCAACATATGTAGTTTTACTAAGAAACTCAGGCAGAAGAAAAATGTTAACAGTTGTGTTGAAAAATGTAACAGGAAAAGTAGCTAGAGCTCCACCTAGAGCTGGAGACTATGTCTGCATTAAAGCTTAATTTTGTATATACAACTCAATTTCATCTCATTTAATTAGATCCTGCCCCCCCCCTTTTTTTTTTGAGGATGTTTACACACATTAATTGTTTATGCACAGTAGATCATTTCTATTTGTATAATTTCCACTTTTAAAATTAAACTTGTACTTGCTGCAACCATAAAGTTGCTTGTCACATAAATTCACCTCTTCTTCATATAAAATATGTCCATTTAAAATTTAAAAATGTTGACAGAAGCGTCTTCATTTATGGAAAAATAATCCACAGAAAATGCTACACAATCATAAAATGAGCTTACCTTTGAATTGGTCTGCCTCCATCATTCTTAGGTGGTTCCCATTTCAAATCAACATGACCTTTTGTCACTTCAACTACTGTAAGAGCATATGGAGGCCCAGGGGTTGCTAAACAAAATACATACACAAATTAGTAAAAAAGGAATCCATGAGAAGTCAGCTATTCCATTAATCACTCCGAAAGCAAATCTCAAACTTACTGAAAGTATCTTTAGCAAGCACTGAATCTTCAATTTCACAGTAGTCACTTTGCCCAATGGCATTTTCAGCAGCCACACGGAAGACATACAATGAGCCTTCAGTCAGCGGGCTCACTGTGTACTTGGTATCTTTCACTGTTGTATCTACAGTCTGCCAGCCTTTTCTCCTTACGTCTCTCTTTTCAACAATGTAGTTGGTAATTGGGGAACCCCCATCTTTTTCTGGCACTGTCCATTTAAGATCTGCTGTGTTTTTAGTAATATTAATAACCTCAAGCCATCGAGGAGGAGAAGGAGGAACTGTAAAATAATAATAAAAGGAAAAGCAGGTTACTATCTTGCCCAGCAAAGATCCTGGAAGATAGAGAATAATACTGAAACTATGAAAACTTCTTAGATCAACAAGGGTAGATTTTAATATTTAGTGTGTCTGGAAATGTTCACTTGCTGCCTACAGAGATAGGCAGACATGAGGCTTTTTAAGAAAGACTGAGTGTACTTGCAGAAACAGCACATTCTGAAACAATACTTACACAGCCTCTCCTTGCACAGCACAGGGTCACTGGGTTCACTAGGCTCACTCTCTCCAGCCTTGTTCACAGCTCTTACACGGAATGAATATTCTTGTTTCTCCATAAGTCCTTTGAGAAAGTGTTCAGTTGTGGGCACTCCTTCAGCCACTCTCACCCACTCATCTGTTCCAGTCTTTAACAGTTCAATGACGTAAGACTCAATCTTTGCCCCTCCATCGTGTTCTGGCTTTGTCCAGTTCAGAAATAATGATGTTTTGCCAACATCTTTCACTGTTGGCTTTCCAGGGGGCCATGGTGGATCTAGACAAGAGTTCAATATTAATTAAATTATTGAAAAAAAAGACCTAAAAACTTGTTTTTGTTAAATTAGAACATTCAAGATATGTTTATTATACCAATTGGGTCTTTCACTAAGATTGGCTCTGTTTCCTTGCTTGGTTTTCCAGGTCCTGCAAGATTCTCTGCCAAGACACGGAACTTGTATTTCTTCTTATTTGTAAGACCTTTAACTCTGGAAATCAAAATTAAGTTTGATTAAAACAATCCACATGTTAACTCTTACCTAAAACAATATTTTCTATATTCTTTATAATTTACTTAGAAAATCTGAAAATAACCAAGTTACAGCTAATGATGCTATATGAAACATTGAGAATAGGCATACTGCCAACAGCAAAATGGTGTGCTGAGATGTAGAGATAGATGTATTGAGAGTCATCTCACATTTCTGTTTGTAGTATGACTTTTAGCTAATGCAAATATCAGGTTTAAAAAAGGGATGTTGGCAAATTGATGCAGAAGATGGCTTTGTTTGTTATTTTTGAATGTCTTATAAGTAATCACAAAGCACAGATGCTAGTAAGCATAATAGAAAAAAAAGAAAAAATAAGCAACAATTCAGTTTTCTGTAAAGACATACTTCTTCACCAGATAAAGTATGTAACTGGATATTAGTTGAATCTAAACTTACAGAAGCAGGGAAAAAAGAACAGTCATGAAGTAACATTTGTTTAAAAGGCTACTTTTAAATTTTTACATCTCAGTTTCAGCCTAAAGTGTCTATATCTTACTTGAATGTTGTATCTTTCACTGGCATTTTATTGCATTTTATCCATTTATCCTGCTCAGGATCGTATCTCTCAACCCAGTAGCCAGTAATGGGGCTGCCACCATCTTCATCTGGTTCATTCCATGTTAGGGTCACTGAATCTTTGGTAACCTCTATAGGCTTGAGACCTGTTGGAGGGCCTGGTGGTTCTGTATAAATTAATAAATGAAAAAAGCAAAACAAAAAAACACTGTTACACATGCATTTTCATAGCTGTTAAAATTCAACATTTTCAAAATTTAATATTTAATTCACTTACCAAAGGAATATTTTGCAATGATGGGGTTACACTGTACTGGCTCCCCAATACCATACATGTTCTCAGCACTGACTCGGAACACATATTCCTTATGAGGAGTTAAATTGGTAGCTCTGAATGAAGTGTCCTTGATAGTTGATGACAATTTATGCCATATTTCACTGTCTGTAGCTCTTTTCTCAAGGACATAGTTAGTAATTTTAGAACCTCCATCATCTCGGGGAGGATTCCATGTCAGAAGGCAGGATTCATTAGTGATTTCTGATACATCAAATGCAGCTGGTGGACCAGGTTTATCTGTAGGAGATAGGATGAAAACGTTAATCTTCTGCTTGCATATCTCAATACATTACTCATGCTTTTAATAATAATAAAAAAAATGTGCATACCGAGAACATTAACTTCAACAACAGCTGTAGCACGTCCACTGGAATTTACAGCTTCTATAATGTAGGTTCCACTGTCACTCCTCTTGCTGTCTGTAATAGTGACTGTAGAATGACCAGGTTTCGTTTCAATAGTGATTCTATCATCAGGTCTCAGTATTTTTTCGGCCTTGGTCCAAGTAATTCGGGGCTCAGGCTTTCCAGTTATTTTGGCCGGCAGCTCAATTTTAGTTCCAGCTTTCACAGTGAGTCCAGCGAGCAGTTTCACATCTAAGAAAATTTCTGGAGCCTCTGATTTAGGAGACAATTGAAACATTGTTATAGAAACAATATTTCAGAGACTAGTAAAAATGAGGTGGCTATTGTAATTGATAGAAGTAATTACCTTTCGCGTCAATGGCCTGAATATCATCTGTTGGCTTGCTTGGCTTGCTTGCTCCTATTCTGTTCAAAGCCTTAACCCGATATGCATACCACTCTCCTTCCTTAAGTTTTGTTACTTCCATTCTGTTTGTTAAAAAAAAAAATACAAATTTTTAAAGAGGCTTGGATGGTACAGTTAGTTAAAAGGTTGTAACTATAGTGTGAAATTACTTACTTTGTTTCAATAACAGGCTCCCCACATATCTCCCACTTATCTGTGCCACGTTGTGATTTTTCTACCAGATAGCCCTTGATGCGAGCACCACCATCATATTTGGGAGGTTCCCATGTTAGGAAGATTCCTTTTGAAGTTGGATTTCTCCATTTAACATTCTCAGGTGGATCGGGCACCGCTATTAAAAATTAAATACATACGGTATCTTAGAAAACAATCTAAGGAACTGGTTTTTTGTTCATTTGGTTTTTGTTTTTTTTTTTTTTTTTTTTTTTTTTTTTTTAGTTGGTTTAATATTTTTATTTATTTATTATTTTTAACATATTGTTGAAAGAAAAATCAGCAAGATTTTCAAAGACAGTCACCAAGAAAATGAGCAAGTCTAAAAAAGTTGACTCACTTGCTGGTGCTGACATATTTATGGGTTCATCAATATATGCAGGCTCTCCTGGGCCACACTTATTGCGTGCAGAAACTCTAAATAAATATTCTTTTCCTTGGATGAGGTCAGGTACAGAGAACTCTTGGTCCACGACATGATCCATAACCTAAAGTGAAGGAAGAATCCATTGTGCTTCTAAAATCTATTTCCAAAGAGTTATTACAAAACTATGACAAAATTCAGCAGCACATGTGGAAACAATATAGCAAATACAAAAGGAATGATAAAGAATGAACATACCTTGATCCATGTTTTCCGGCTTACTTCACGTTTTTCAATTATATAGTCAATAACTGGACTTCCACCATCATCTTCTGGAGGTTCCCATGACAGCTGTACTGTACTCCTGCTTACGTCTACAACTTTAAGTTCTTTTGGAGCACCTGGGCGAGCTGGAAATCACAATCATTTTATTATTTTCTAACCAGACATTGTCAGATGATCTTTATTTTATCTATCTGCCAAAAAACTTGCTGTACTCAGTTATTCTTCCTAAAATAGTAAACAGCTGGCTGTTGAAGATAAAAAAAAAGCTTTTGGGGGGTTTAATTTCTAATTTGTAGTTATGTTTTAATACTCTTGGCTTACTGAAAGTTATGTGATTTTACTGTATTAATCTAATAATGTTAATATTAGAATATATACATGTCCACTTACCAATGACGTTAACATTGATTTCTCCTGAAACAGATGATACAGGGTTTTCTAATGTTAAGGTATAAATTCCCTTGTCTGGACGTTCGCTTGGAGTAATTACAAGTTCTGCAAAGGCAGCAGTGGTCTTCATTGTTACACGATCACCTTCTTCTAAGACTTGCTCACCAAAAGACCATGTGGCAGTTGGAATAGGGTAGCCAGTGATAGGAACATGGATCTTTATTGGCTCTGGAACAATAACTTCTAGTCCATCTTTAAATGCACTTAGGTCCATTGTAGGTCCAACTGAAAAAATGGAAAATGAATTTCATTAAATATTTTCAAATGTTCTGAAAATGACTAATGATAGCTGTTTTGAAAGGGTGATTCTGAGTGCATCTGAGCCAACAGGTTGTAGCTGTCTAGGCCTAGTTGTAGCTTACAAATTCCTCCCTTTCCCAGCTAAAAATCTGTTAGAAATATGTGATATTTTAGAATTAATAGATAAGAAATCTAACCTATTCTTTAAAGTAAGAACTTCATGATTTCTTTTGTGTATTCCCTGACTTTCTCTCCCTCAGATATCTCCCATCTTCCACATATCTAGGTCAGGAGACAAAAGGTCACATCTTACTCTCCAGGCAACCTAACAGGTCTCTACCTAATACAGCTAATTATTGGTGGGATTCTTAACGAAGAGAAATAATCCAGAATCTCATAGGACTAAAGCTTTTTCTGCTATTTAGAATCACAGAAGAAACACATACATCCGAGCCACAAGATGAACTTCAGCTGTGCATCTTTTCTAATTAATTATCTTTGATGAAAAGCACATAGCTTACCAGAAGGATCGTCTGCAGTTAATGGTCCAATAGCCTCAGCTGGATCAGACACCCCAGCTGCATTTTCTGCTGAGACTCTGTAGTAATAGCTAGACCCTGCTTTCAATCCAGTTACCTAAAAAGCACAAATAATTTTTAGTAACTCATTAAAAATTAACTATACATTTTTTTTGTAGTACTTTGCTGATGAGCCAAGCATCTCACCTTAAAAGTAAGCGCTGGTACTAGTTTTGGGTTACAGCGGATCCATTTGTCTGTTCCTTCTTCTCTCCTTTCAATAATATATCCTAAGATTGGACTTCCTCCATCTTCGAGTGGAGGCTCCCATGTGAGCTGCACTGATGTTTTTGTTTGATCTGAATGATCAAGGTTAATGGGAGGACTTGGTCTCTCTGAAAATAATTTGAGAGAAACACATCTTGGCAACTTGGTAAAGGAGTATAGTTCAGCATATCAGTTGTCTGTACCTTAAAGTACTATTTTTAAAGTTGCATTCCTTCTATTTTTTAAATAAAGTTTGTCTCATAAGTTCAGATAAAAAATATTGGCAGTTCTTACTGCGCCAAATGCTTGTAAGATATTTCTGAAATGTTTAAACATCAAAATTAGGAAAAGCCTAGCTGAATATGTTATTTTTCAGTACACACATTTCTCTAATTGCTTCTTGGAACATTCCAGTACACGTAATATTTAAATAAGCAAATGCAATCATAGTAGCGCTGGCATGCTTACCAATTGGGTCCATAATCTTCACTGCACGTGTAGGATGACTTGGTTTGCCAACTCCAACTATATTTTGAGCTCTAACTCTGAAGAAATATTCTTCATTTTCCACAACATCAGTCAGGACAGCTGACAGTTCATCAGCTCCAGTGGTCATAGTTGGCTCCCATTTGATGGAACCTCTGTTACGCAGTTCAATAACATAGCCAGTAATTGGAGATCCTCCATCATACTCAGGAACTTCCCAGGTAAGCGTAGCACCAGACCTATTCACATCAGTAACTTCTACATTTTGAGGAGGACCAGGAACATCTGCATTTCATTTTATGGAGAAAAAGAAAAAACAAGGTTGTTTCTCTATCTATTGTTACAGTAAGTAATGTTTTGTTTTTCTTTCATGCTGTCATCAAACACCAAATTTTTCATAACTTCTGCTCACCAAATTTGCTTTTAGCTTCCACAGGTCTCTCTGTTTCTACTGGTTCACCAGTACCCACTCGGTTCCGTGCGCTTACACGGAAGAGGTACTCAACTCCTCCTTTCTGAAGTCCAGTAACAGTGTATTCACAATTTTCAGCATGATCAGTGGCCACAATCCAAGTCTTACGCTTGATATCACGCCTTTCAACAACATAGCCAATGATTTTACTTCCACCATCACTTTCTGGTTCTTGCCAGGCAAGGCCAACTTCACCATCATAAGTTTCAGTGACTTCCAAGTTTCTAACTGGCCCAGGAACATCTAACAAATATATAACAATAATTTAGGTGATTGCATCTTTTTATTTTATTTGGCTTAACTAAATGTAAGTAAAAATTTAATAATAGGAGCACTTACCAATGACCTTTACATTGATGAAAGCTTCTGCCTGTCCATGTTTGTTTCGAAGTACAACCTTGTACCTTCCTTTATCTGATTTCTTTGCTTCATAAATTTTGAAGGTAGTACAGTCAGTTGTTGTATCAACAGTTGTTGTTGGTAGACTTTCCTCCCCTTTCAACCATTCAGCTTCTGCTCTTGGGTAGGCATCATATGGAACAGTCATAGTTAAAGGCTTCCCAACATCAACCACCAGGTTTTGATCACCAGTCTTGATTCTAGGTGCAGCTAAGGAATATCAATGTGACAAATGAGTACTTCCATATTAAAAGAATAATGTGTGGTAAGCAAAGAAGTAGAAGCAAAGGAGTAGAAAAACAAAAGGAGCCGTTATGTGAATTCCAAACAAGTTTCTTTATGTATTCATTACATTGCTCCAGAGAGCAAGAAAATCGGCCCTCCTATAAAGTCAGGGAAGAGGGAGCTGCTTTTTGAGCATTAATTTAATGTAATTTACTGGTCTGAAGTTGAACGAATGAAGCCATAACTCATGTAACTAAAATGATCATGTCAAATAACTTTTGCTTTTCACATCTGCAGTGACCAAATGAAATGGTTCTGTCTTCTGTAAACCTCAATTCTCGCTCTTTACTGTAGACAATGAAAAGCGTCCTCTAATTTCCTCAACAGCATATGCCTAATTGCATATTCTTTTTAATGCAACTCTTTGAAAGAAGAAAAACAAAATTTAGTTGAAGACTTATTTCACTCATCTTACATTTTATAAAACAAGTATGAAACAGACAACTTACCAGCTAATTCAAGTTTAGCTCTTGCTTCCTTATCTTTAGCAATAAATCTGTATTCTCCTTGGTCACGAGGCTTTATCTCGCACACCTGCAGCCTATGGACTTTTCCTTCACTCATCATTTGATGTTTGTCACCTTGGATGATAATCATGTTGTTTCTCAGCCACTTGACTTCCACACCATCTTTGTTCAGTTCAGCCATGAAGATGACATCTGCACCAGGAGCTTCATAAACATCTTGTGGTGGTCGAATAATCTCCACAGGGATTTCTGAAATGAATGTCAATTCATTTGGGGTTATTTGTCTATCATTTCTACTATCACTAAATAATGAAGAAATTAATCCTACTTAATTTTACAAGTACCTTCAACAAAAAGTCTTGCCCTAGATTTTCTGTCATCCACTCCACAGGAATATTCACATTCATCATCTAGTCTACAGTCTTTTATGATTAATCTGTGAAGATTTCCATCCTTTTCAAACTGATATCTTTATGGGAGAGAAAATAAGTAAGCAGTATTTTAATTTCCAGATAAAGACAGAAAGTGAATACAAATAACATATGTACAAGCATAATAAAATATGCGTACTTTTTGCCTTCTTTGATTTCTCTGCCATTTCTGTACCATTTTACACTAGCTTTCTCCTTGGAAAGCTGGCAGGTAAAGATAGCATCATCAAATTCAGTGACGGTCTGGTCCTGGAGATGTTCAATGAAATCTGCTGGTGCTTCTGTGATGAGAAGTTCTGCAACAGATTTGTCTTGTCCAGCAGTTACAGTGTATTCACCTTCATCTTTAAAGCCACAGTCTTTAATGATGAGTGAGTGTTTGTATTTATCAATTTTATACAGAACACGCTTGTCAAAGGTGATCTCTTCACCATTCTTTGTCCATTTGAGAGTTGCATTAAGACGATTGACTTTGCACCAGAATGTGACAGTTTTCTTTTCCATGGTCTCAATGTCTTCAAGGGGTTCAACAATTCTAAGATCCTCCTCTATTAAGAATTAAAAAAAAAAAAAAAAAAAAAAAAAACATGATTAATTTACATCCTGTGAAATCAAAACAATGGTCATTGAATAGCTGTAATATAGTGAAAGTTCTTTTTACCTAATACTGTTAAGGCAGCAGAGCTCTCGGCATGTTCCCCCCTGTGGTTTGACAGTGAGATACTGTATGTTGCTTGATCTTTCAACTGTGTATCCCTGATTCGGAGAGTATAAACTAAATCCTTCTGGACAATAATATATTTTGCACTATCAAATATTGCCTCGCCATTTTTGTACCACTTCTCTTTGGCACCCTCTTTATTTACTTCACAGTTGAAGATAATTTCTTGACCCTCATTAACTTCTTGGTCCTTAAGGGGAGTTACAATCCTGAGTTTTTCTGAAATTGAAAAAATGGAAGAAGTAATAAATCATGTTGTACAAGAAATGCAATAAAATATTCACAATGATAAAACAAAACTTACCAATCACTGTCAGGCGTGCTGTAGCTTTAGCTTCACCAACCTTGACAGTGTACTTTCCTGCATCTCCTATAATGGAGTCTTTAACCACAAGTGTTCTCTTTTTGCCATCTGAAATGATGTCGTACTTATCACCAGGTTCCAGGACTGTGTCACCCCACAGCCATTGTACTGTAATTGCCTCTTTGGATACTGAACAGGCAAATTCAGCTTTGTCTCCTTCAAGAACTTCAAGATTTTGTGGTCTGGTAAGAAATTCTGCAGCAAGTTCTATAAATAAATAAATACATAAATAAATAAATAAACAAATTTGTAGATATCTATCTTTATATTTCTCTTTTTATAAAGAGAATAAACCAAAATGTATTGATCTAATTGATCTCTTTTTTCAGAACAGAGACAAAAAAGTAACTCTTACCATGTACAGTAAGTTTTCCTGTTGTACTAGAGCTTGGTAGTTTGCAAGTATATTTGCCAGCATCCTCAGGATGAGCATTACGTATAACAAGAATTCTCTTTCGGCCATCAGAAATGTATTCAAATCTACCACCATCAGGCACCTCCTCATCTCCTTTAAACCAAGTAACTTCAGCATTAGGCTTTGAGACTTCACAGATCAACTTTACAGTCTCATTTTCATTTACTTCAAGATCATGAAGATGTTTTGTGAAAACAGCTTCTTCCTCTGCAAAAAAGAATTTGGAAAACCAAATAAGATCTTACATCAAAACAACATTTTTTCTTCTTTACAGATGAAATTATGAAAATAATGCATTTACCTATCACTGTAAGTAGGCCAGAAGTTCTAGCTGTTTTGGCTTCACAGGCATATTCAGCTTCATCATCAAAGAGACATTTACTAATAACAAGAACACGTTCTGCCCCTTTGGAAATTATATCATACTTCTTGCCTTTTCTAATTTCAATGCCATCCTTGAACCACTTCACCTGTTTTAAAACAAATTGATATGGTTACTAAAATTAACATGCTCAGCACAGATTTCAGCTGTGTGTTCTTTTGCAACAATTTTAAGTAAAAGCTCTAGTTGAAGGAACTACTCAAATTTAAAAAAATGAAAATATTATTGACCTTGACACCTGGCCGAGAAATTTCACATTCAAACCGAGCAGACTCTTTTTCTTTAACTTCAAGATCAGTTAGTGGCCTCAGGAACTCAACACGAAGAGCTACAAAAAAAGCACAGAATTTTTAGTAGAGGAAAACCCCAGATAAAGCAAAATAAATTACTGAAATGTATATTATGATTTATTGCTTATCATAGTACTAGTGTCTATACACTTACTCCATAGAAAATTATAATCTACTTACGTTCAACATTGAGAAAACATGATGTCTTAAAATCTTTGGCATCACAGGTATATGTTTTTGCATCATCCAGTGTGCAGCCATGGATAATGAGTCTTCTGACTCTGCCTTCAGAAATGATATCATACTTCTTTGTTTTATGAACTTCTTCTCCATTTTTAAACCATTTCACTTTTGCATTTTCCCTGGAAACTTCACATTCCAGTACTGCAGTGGCCTCCTCTTCGACAGTCTGATCCTCAAGTGGTTTAGTAAATTCAACTGGGGGTTCTGAAAGTAGACAGATTTTTGGTAGAAAAGATCTAAATCACATCTGGCCTTCTGCTAGTACAGAACTGTTCCATTCTGCTCAGTTTTGTTGTTTTTTTTTTTTTTTTTAATTGAACAATCAACAGCACTCTTGAACTTCTCTGCTGAAGGTTTTTTTTTTCATAGTTTTCCAGATACTTGAAAGACTAAAAGCAAGTCTTAACTAGATATGGTATTGGTGTGTCATACTGAGGCCACTTGAACGTTCAAATCTGCAGTGAAGCTGTAGAAACCCTAAAGAACTGATTGATCTCCCACATCTGTCATATTTTCACTATTTCACTATTTCATCATTTTCTCAACTCTTCCATGAAACATCAAGATTTCAAAGGGGTATTTTTAGTAAGGAAATTTATTTACCATTCTAATGTTGTATATATGAGCCTTCTAATTTGATATATGGTGTATGCTGACATCCTTTTGTGGGGTGAAACATGAATGGTCTGTTAACACTGGCTATGGTATAATCAAAATGACTGACTTACCTTTCACAAAAAGATTTGCTTGAGTTCTGAAATCTTTTGCAGTCAGTGACACTTCTCCGGCATCTGTTAACTTGACATCTCTAAGAATAAGTGTGTGAACTCTCCCTTCAGCACGTGTGACAACCTTATAAAGTACATAAAAAAATACTTTTGTAAGTATCTACAACAAAGATTTGAGGAACACTTAATGAAATAGCTTTTTTTTTTTTCCTATTGTCTACAGATTTTTTTTGTTTCCTTCTAAATGAAGCTCAGATAATTTCCTTATACTTATGATAAATATAGCTCAAAATAAAAATCTTCTGAGGATTTTGAGGATCATTTCTGTTTTGTCTTTTCACTTACAAAAATCTGAACTTTTATGTTTATGCTTATGCTATCACTTCTGTCTACATCTGAAGTAAAAAACTGTACAGAAATATAAAGCAGCTTGGTCTCCCCCCCCACACACACTCTTTTTCAAGTGCTAGTTTGACTTTCTATTATTAAATTTCATAGAAAATTTTGCCTGAAAAAAATATCACTGTTCATTTACAGTTGAAAATTCTTGGTAATCATGCATTTTCATTAGCTACCTCTACATAAACTTTCCTTCACAAATTTCAGCTGAAGAAAAATGACAGTTTTAAGTAGATATGCAAGCTGAATAAAAATCTAGAATTTTCTCAAGTAATTGAAAGGATCATTTAAAAATATTAAGTTTGTGATAACTTGCCAGGCAGTAATAAATACCAAGCCATAGCAGTGATTAATAGTTTTCCACATTTTTATTTCTAAACTCAGAAGTGATCACTTTGGTTTACTAAATGTCCCATCTGTTGAGTTTCAATTTTGTGCCTATCTGTTCATAAATATAGTAAATTGGATTGTCACTCCTCTGATAATTGTTTTCTTATCTTACTTCTATATGTTTTAATGATTTAGATTTCACTTAAGCAAATTTGGTAAAGCTCAGGAAGATCTATTTCCCAAAACTGAATACAATCTGTTAAAACTACATTTAAAAGTAAAAAATATATACTGAAGTATCATTAGGAGCATAACTACAGGTTCTGAAACTTTGCTACATTCTATGATCCCTTGAAGGTTTGTTTTGTCTGAGATTTACATCTCCATTTATATTCTCATTCCTTCTCATGTAGAAGAGCTAACATGTAAAAAAAAAAGTAGTCCTAAAACCAGTCATACCTATTTTATTTTATGCTTCCTACATTAATTTCCCCCCTCCATTAACTTTAAATGTTAAACTGGCTACATTCCAGACCGCTCAGATCTCAAAGTTAAGAGCCAGCACTTGATGAAGGGTTAAAAATAGTTAGTGAGAAGTGCTGGACAAGCAAATCTATTCAGAAAGTTATCTTGAGTGCCAGAACAAATGCCTGAAATGGAATTTGAATCCTCTTAATCCCCTTATATGCAGAATTGGACTGCAACTCAGCATTCAAGAAAAGAAACATTTCCTGAAAGCACCTTTCAAAACTCTCTCACAGTAGCTACAATTAACCAGAGGAAAAATAATTCATCATCCCTGCAACAGCATCTTGCACAGAATCAGGAACTAAAGTCTTAGCTTCCCTTTGTACAAAACATACTTGTAGTATTCCACATTCTCCTTCTTTTCCAGGTAAAATATTCCATTCTGAGTCTGTGAGAAGTTACCATTCAACACAACAGCAGTGCTGTGCCTTACTATCTCTACTAGCAGAAAGTAAATTAAAAAATACATGTATATATAAATAATAAATAAAAAAGTGGAAGAGAGGTGAAAGTGAAGAAGGACGAAGAAACACAAGGGAAAATAAAGTTTAGTCTCCCTACCTTATCACTGGGCTCCAGTTTCTTTCCTTGCAGGTACCACTCTACTGGGATTCCCTCGTAAGAGAGTTCACAATCAAAAGTTGCAGATTCCCCAGCTGTCACTGTTACATCCTTGAGAGGTCTCAGCAAGCCTATTACTCGAGCTTGGTAAGAAGACGACATCATTTTCAGATTAGTCACTTCTACCCAAGAGAGAACTGCTGCCCTTATGTACTAATCTCCATGGTGGCTTCCCTCAAGAGAGACAGACATTGCAGTGCCGCTCTTTTAATTCTCTAAATAGAAGGGGCCACCCTGGGTTTTTAGGGGAAGGGCTAGTGACCAAAAATTTCCTATTTGCAGAGCACGCTTCTTTAAATTGAACAAGGTCAGCAGGAAAGTTGCTGTGCATCTGTCTCTCTGCCAAGCCTTGCATGCCTCTTGCTAGATAAGGCATGTGTTTTCCAAAATAGCGAGGGCTAGGATTGGAGTAGGAAACAAGTGGTCTTCAACCATGTGGTCTGTCCCTGTCCATCACGATCTTAACCCTATCTCCAAATATCACTGTGATCCCATCTTCTCAGGTTAACGTGATATTTTAATGCTGCAAAGCCTGATGCTGTGATACTTTGATTTCATAACTACACGATGCCAGATCATGAAGAAGCATTCACAGCCATCTTTTTACTTTTTCTACACCTATATAAATAAACTATATCCAGTGTTATAATAACTAACTAAATATCAACATTCTTTAATTAAAGGATAAAAAGGGTAGCTTGAGCTACTTGTTCTAGAAATAATTGGCTTGGGTAGATTACAATATACAGATTTGTCCACTCATACTAAAGAAGTTTTGAGTACATAAAACATTCATACGTTCATAAGTGTTCCAAAGATACTTACGTTTCACTCGAAGGTGAGCACCAGATTTGGCATTTGCTGCTTGGAAATCTACTCCCCCAGCTTGATCTAAACGTACATTGTACAAGGTAAGAAAGTGCTTTTTGCCTTCCTCCTTAATTTCACAGTCCTTCAAAAAGAAAAGTGAAATAATTTTTTCCAGTATCTTGTTTCTGTTCCTCAGCAGATCAGCCCATACTTCTCCTCAGACCATGCATCTGTTATGTTCTCCTACACTCAGAAAACTCAGGCCCACTGCCCATAACATACTCCATAAACATTCATTCATAGTCTGCTCCCTTTTTTTTTCCTCCTTTCTAATGCAATCTGGAAAAAGTGCAAGAGGCAGTGTATTTATGAGGGTGGCATGTATGCGCTGATGGATTAGCCAATGCATTCATATGCAGACCAATCAGAAGGCCAGAGATAAATAGGAAATGGTAAGGTAAGCTTCCTTTGTGATCTGTTCTTGAGAAGGTTTCTTTCATCCAGACACTGATTTTCATGGAACTTTTGATCATTTTGATTATTCACATCTGCACTGTAACATCAAACATTGCCAAATTATTTCCTGTCATGACTGTACTTATTTTTAAACTTCCAGATCTTACCAGTAAAGTGTTAATAATATTTAATTAAGCCATATACCATTTTAAATAATTTTTAGCTGTCATAGCAATAATGAAGAGTATGAAAATGCGATCTACATCTATTTATAACAAACATAACTCAAAACAAACAAAAAAACCCACAGAATCTAAAGTATATGTTTTCAAATGCTATCACATTTAACAGAACTTCATAAGGTCTCTGCATTTTGATTTTTAGGAACTGGCAATAGAGAGTGTATTTATGTAAAATCATTTATTATTTACCTATTTCATATGATATTTTGTACTGATTTCTATTACATTTTTAAAGTTATTACTGAAAATTACACTATTTTTACAACAGTTACCCTTACTGAAAGTGGAATGAATTTTCACTTAATTTCTGCAACCGTCTGCTTCTCCCTCACATTCCAGCTACATGTAAAATTGTTAAGTAACATACAAGAAAGAACCTAAAACATATGCTTACAGGTGATTCAGTCAGGGGTTCTCCTTTTAGCTTCCAATTGCCATGGACACCTTCCTCAGATATTTCAATATCAAAACGGGCAGTCTCTGTCTCAATCACCTCCACACTGTATAGTGGACGGATGATTTCAATATCTCTGTCTGGAGAGCGGAAAGAAAAAAAGAAAGATTGATTCTGTCAGTCTGTAGTGGATCCCAACAGACTACTTTGACATAGCAACCCAGCCCTACCTTCAATATTGAGGTTAGCAGAGGTTTGATCGGTACCACAATCACAAGTATACTGTCCAATGTCTTTCTTCAAAGCTTTCTTCAGTATAAGTATTCTCTTTTTACCATCAGCCTTAATAACAACATTCTTTGATGGAGTAATTGGTTTGCCATCCTTCATCCATTTCACTGGGGCATCTGCTTTGCTGATTTCACACTGTAAAATCACTTCATCTTTCTCTACAGCTGTGTAATCCTGAAGCTTCCCAGTGAAGTAAGGGTCTCCCTCTGCAAGTGAAAGGACAATGATTCTTACTGTAAATACATTTCCTGTTTATGCCTTCTAAGAGCAATAAAATATAGTCCTAATTATTATTGCATAGTTTCCTGCAAAAAGAGAAAACAAATATCTAAGAAGCATTTCAGTGTATTACTCGTATTGCTGACAAAATGATTTCGCTCTTTTTAGGAGCTTCAGAGCACCATATAAGTAGTATTTTATAGCTAATTTTGCCACACCTAGATGAAAGCTCAAAGTTATTTTAATCATCCCTTGTGAAGGGTAAATGAAGCCCAGTGGAAGACAAGCAAATTGTAAAACACCGTAGAATAGGTTTAGATAGAAAAAAAAAAACACACAAAAACCCAACCCTTGCCAAACCAAACATATTACAAGACCTTCTGATTTTTCATTAGAAAGACTCTTCTGATAATAATATATCATATAAAATCTTTTTGGGTATGCTTACCCAGAACAGTGAGTTTAGCTTCTGAGGATTTGCCCATAGCTTCCACTCTAATCTGAGAAGTATCATCAATAGTAAGATCTTTGATTGTGAGTGTATGAAATTTGCCATCATCTGTCATTGAAACCACTTTACTGGTATGTAACCGTTGGTCATTCTTGAACCAGATAACGGGGATATTTTCATGAGAGAGTTCCACTGTGAACACTGCAGTTTCTCGCTCCTTTTTTGTTACATCCTTGAGAGGAGTAATGAATTTCAGGCGAATACCTATGTCAATAAAATATTTCATTAGTAAAAATACTGTGAATAAAAACAGTTCAAGAACAACTATGTCACAACTCTTTCCTATAAAGGCAAACAAACCTTCAATAATTAGCTTGGCACTTGTTCTTTTATCTTCAGCTTCAAACATATATTTAGCCTCATCATCAAATGCAACAGATTTAATAATCAGAGCATGCTTTGTCCCATCCGAAATTATTTCAAATCTTTCATCAGAAGTGATTTCTTGTGTTCCTTTTAACCAGCGGAAAGTCTTGGGCTCTCTGGACACTTCACATTCAAACTTGGCTTCATCCTTCTCAAAGACCTTCACATCACTTAGTGGAGTAATGAAGATGAGAGGCAATTCTGAAATCAAAGAAGAGTACTTTCAGTTCAGCAGTAATTTATATAGAAATTGCTACCGCTAGATTTGTTCTAGTGCCCTGAGATACACATTTTGACAAAGTGCAAGCCTTACCTTTCACTTTCAGATTGGCAGCACTTTTAGCATTAGCAGCTTGGAAAGACACTTCTCCAGTCATATCTAGTTTGCAGTTATGAAGGATGAGAATATGCTTCTTCCCATCTTCAATGATTTCACATTCCTGGTAATAAAGAAAAAAGAACCCCTGAAATATAGGTATTCCAAGAAACTACTCAGCAAACTTTATAATCAAATATGTTTTCCTAGCATAAATTATTGTCTGAGAATAAAGCAGCAGTCTCACAGGTGAAGGCGTTAGGGTCTCTCCCTTCAGTTTCCATATTGGGTGGACATCAGGCTCAGAAATCTCAATTTCAAAACGTGCTGTTTCACCAACAAATACTTCCACTCCATACAGCGGGCGCTCCACTTTAATTAAGCGAGCTGAAAGGAAAAAAAAAAGTTCACATTTTCTTACTTGTTTTGTAACATAGCAAACGTAGGACTGAAAAGGATCTCAACTCTCTCCTTATCCCTTCTTTACAGAATTCAAATACTACTACTGATGTTACCTCTTTTTTAAAAATACAGTGTTGGGCTGTCTATAACATCTTTCTACAATATGTCTGAAAGTTTAGTTATTTTCAGCAAGAATGTTTTTCTTCATAATTAAGTTAGATATGCTATATTTAATTAAGCTTTTTTTTCCTGACTGTAAATGGACAGATGCAAAAATGAGAATCACTGACTTTACAACAGCCATTTATATATATGTTGTCTCTTCTTAATATACTTGGTAATTGTTAATTTATATATTTCAACTACATAACTATTATCTTCTATCAACTTTGTTTTACAAAGGCTTCAGTATGCTCCCTTAGCCAAGGTATGATGACTTACGCTCAATGCCAATGTTACAATTTGTCTTGTCCGTTTCACAGCTACACTCATAAACACCCTTGTCACCCTCCGCAGCCTTCTTGATTGTTAGGATACGGCGCAAGCCATCTGTTTTTATGGAAATTCTGCTTGAAGCAACTAGTTCTTCACCATCTTTGTACCATTTTACTGGGACATCTTTGCTAAGCTCACACTGCAGAGTAACATCATCTTTCTCCAGAGCACTGTAGTCTTGCAATCTCACAGTGAAGTATGGATCAGCCTCTACAAAAGGGATATTGAATACAAAACATTAAATTAGTGATACAAATGTATTATTTTGCCACTCTCTACTTAAAAACATTGCTTGTAGTTATAATATAGTGTATTTTATATTTAAGTAATTACCTAAGACTTTGAGGTTTGCTTGTGTGTTCATGTCCTTGACTACAGCTTTGATTTCAGAGATATCATCAAGTGTTACTTCTCTCATTTCTAGTTTATGAACTTTTCCTTCTGAAGAAATAAGAACAGTTCTGCTTGTATGGAGTCTCTTATCATTTTTGTACCATTTCACTGGCATGTCTTCATGAGAAAGCTCAAACTGAAAGTGAGCTGTTTCTCCTTCTTTCACTGTTTGATCCTGTAGAGGTGAGATGAACTTCAGCCTCACACCTGTAGGGTGAAAATAAAGCACGCATAAGTATCAACAGAAAAAAAAAAAGCTAATGTGATACTATACATGCGTTATATATACATAATTTTGTAACATTCTGTTCATAAATTACTTGCCTTCAACAAACAGTCTTGCAGTGCTCTTCTTGCCTTCAACTTCAGCAGTGTATTCTCCTTCATCATCAAACTGAGAATCATTGATTACAAGAATATGTTTCTTTCCATCTGCAATGATGTCAAACTTTTCTCCAATCTTCAGTATATCAGTGCCTTTAGACCATATAACGTTGGCTTCTCTGGTAAGGACACATTCAAATCTTGCTTGGCGTTTCTCAGGGACAGTGACATCTTTTAGGGGAACAGCAAAGTCCAGTTCAATTTCTAGAAACAAAACAGAACACATTATTTGTATCCGTGCTCAGAACTTCTGAAAAGTTGATGTTGTGTTTCATTTCACAGCGCATTGTACCTTTCACTGTCAGGATAGCTGTAGTAACTGCATTAAGTGCTTGGTAAAGGACTTCACCAGCTTGCTCTAGCTTGACCTTGTGCAAAGTTAGGAAGCGTTTTCCTCCTTCAGCTTTGATTTCACATGTCTGCAGGGATGACAGACTTTAGTAAATATTATGCAAATTCATTACTTTTAGACATTTTAAATAAAGAAATTCCACTAACATTTGATAACTATAGAGTCAGAAAGACTGGAATTATTTCTCAAAAAATTAACTTACTAAAAAATGACAATTAAAAAAATAAAGTGCATTTATTCAGCTTTCTACCCTTTTAAATATACTGTTCCCTGTGATGTACATAAATTATACCTATTATCATCTGAATAATATACCATTATCTTTTAAAAAAATAAGCAGTTCAAAAGATAGCCTTAAGGCATATAATCCTTACTTTGAGAACCACATTTTTTTAATCACCAAAATGTTTAGTCTTTCTACATTCTGGACTGAGTACGAGTGGCATGTCTGCAAAAATTTTATTACAAAAACTTAAGTGAACCTGCTCACAGTGTTTAATTTTAAGTAAGCTATGTTGTTATATTCAAGGATGCTTACAGGTGAAGGTCGCAGGATTTCACCTTTCAGCTTCCATTCACCAGGAATATCTTCTTCTGATATTTCTGTATCGAAGTTTGCTGTTTCTTTCTCGTAAACTGTAACATCCTCTAATGGCTTGAGAAGTTCAACTTCACGTTCTAGAATGCACAAATTAGCAGATATGTAATTAGATCAAGTATTGATAAAGCTTTACAAGAACTCAAACTACCATTTTTATTTTTGTTTAGAGATTTTGGAATTTTTAACATATAAGGTGATTAAACACTGAAAATAAGAAAATCCTTACCACCAAGAGTCAGTTTAGCTGGGTATCTGCGACCTTCAATTTCTACTGAATATTCTCCAATATCAGCAGGGCCAGCATTCTTAATTTTCAGGAAAATTTTGTTTCCTTCTTTCAAGATTTCTGTCTTGTCAGTTGGTTCAGCAGGAATTTCCTCATCGCCTTTAAACCATTTAATGTTTGGTGTATCCTTGACAATGTCACAGGTAAAAGTAGCTGTTCCTTTTGGCTTTACGTGCTGGTCTCTTATAGGTTTTACTAGCCAGTCTCTTATCACTTCTGCATTACAAGAAGTTGCGCAGAAAAATAGGTTATAAGACTTTTAAAATAAATAGATGAATCATAAACAGAAGAAAGAGGACTTAGAGATTTTATATTACAGCAAGCATTTAATAGCTGCAGAAGTGCTACCTATAAGTTTATATTGCAATGCTATGGGTGAAATACTGATTTTAAAAGAGCCATAGAGAAAAGAGAAGATTATTTTGATTGCTTACCTACTACCTTAACACAAGATGAGCATGAGAGCTCAGTATCTTCCACGGTAACAGTGTAGGTGCCAGCATCAGAATCATCTGAATCAGTGATGGTGAGGGAATGTGACAAACCAATAATACCCAGAGCAAATTTCCCAGGCTTGTCTTTGATGATCTTCCCATCCCTTCTCCAGACCACACTTCTTTCTTTATTAAGCTCACAGGTCAAGTACAGTGGCTGGCCTTTAATCACAGTGACTTCTTCTTCAAGTGTTTTCACAAATCGTACCGGGAGTTCTGAGGGAAACACATTATTTTGATTTCTCTCATTTGTATGGCATGATGAAGAATACCTTACGTGCTAAATCAAACTTTGTAGTTATTGATGAAAACTAAAATATGTATTTATCACTGTAAATTCATAAGCTTTAGTAGGAGTTAGCCTTTAAATTACTGACAGATCTGAAGTGGGATTACCTTCAACAATGAGTTTGGCAGTAGAGGTCTTCTCTTTGTTCCCTAGTCGTAGTACACAAGTATATTCACCAGCATCTGACAGCTGGACATCAATGATATGCAGTTTCCTATCTTTGCCATCAGCAATAAACTTGTGCTTTGGGCTCTCTCGGATGTTACTTCCATCTTTCATCCAGCTGGTAATTGCAGTGGATGGTGAAATAAGGACTTCAAAGATTGCAGAAGACCCAACAGATTCTGCTTCTTTCAGCACTATATCTTTCATCTCCTTGACAAACTTCAGTGGCACAGCCTTGAGTTGATAAGTGAATGGAGGCTCTTCAGGAGGTTTTTCACCACCGCTACCTGGCCTGAGTTTCCTCCTTTCTGCATCTGCTGGTGAAGGTGTCTTCTTGGCTGTAATTCAGAATCAGAAACAAATTCTTTGTTTTATTTTACTTTTCTTATAAGTTTTCTACAATTCCAAACTGCAACTGGTTTCTGATCCACTTGCTTCAATCATGCATTGCATAGTATTGCAGAACCCTATAGACTTAATGGAATTTCAATAGAGCCAGTAACTAGTGTTAAATTTTTGAGTTAATATCAGATGAACTGAAAAAAGTGTGACTGTACTAGTTACAAGATCACAAAATCTCATCTATTCAAACCAAAACATGGAATAACAGAATCATGAATTTATCTATAGAATTTGAAGGCAGATATTTTGAGATAAATTGGGCGTAAACTTCAGAATAATCTGATTTGCAGAGAATCAAAGGTGTTTAAGTAGCTCTTCCTCCATCTCCACTTTGCTTCCAACAGACTAGTTGTGCCCTGAAAGTAGAGGCATAGCCTTGCTTGCTTGATATAGTTTTGTTGGAAGGCTGTATAATCTCTAACTACATTCATACAATAGTCAAGTTTGGTTCTGTCTAATGTTCTGGTAACGTCCAGCTATTGAGAAAAGCATGCAGGTTAACTGACATTATCAATGGCTGAATCAACAAAAAATTTAAAGACATTTTCATCGAAAGTATGCCTATTAACTACTGTTGCTCAGGCAAAAACAACAGATCTTCCAACACACTATAAACAATCTTTTCTGGGTAGTCTAATTTAGAAGATTGCTGAATAGTGATTTTTTTTTTTTTCTCAAAGCATTATTTATAATTTGAGTTCAGGATTGTAAAACAATAGCAATCATAGCCATTTAGTAATCATCCTTACCTTTGACTGGGCTGATACCCTTTGGAGTTTCTTCTTTTGTTGGCTTGGCCTCTGAAGAAGAACAGCAATATTATTAGGAATGGAGTTAAATAAACATGCATATTAAATTAAGATAAATTTATTTTACAAATAATATTTTCTCCTTCCTTTGTTATGAACACATGGAAGGGAAATACATAGACATATATATTTATATAGCTTATCCTGTCTATATCTGAATGAAAGCTCAGTATCTTTGAGGATGGGAAAGATATATTCAGCACTGGAGACCGAAAGGCAGCTTAGGAGCTCCGAATGCCTCAATTTATTGTCTTGTAAAATTCTGCCATTCCCTAACACTTCACTTGCAATTAGGATCTTGATCAGTACCAACTTGTCAATCAAAACAGTTGAAGTACCTGTTACAAATTATGTGTTATTTGAGAAAAAGCACACACACTTACTAAATGGAGACAACAAAAATAGGTTGTATAAATTAAATACATTTCAGGACAATGTGATATTCTCACAACTGAGGGATGTTCCATAAGTTGTCCAATTTGTGATGACCCATCTACAATGTCTGAAAACATTTGCCACAATATGCTGCTTCTTATCATGATTTGTGAAACAAAATGTAGTGTATACTTTTAATGTCAGAATGATATGAATGAAATGCAGGATAGATTTTATTGCAGTAGATGGAAAAATGAATGCTAGAAAAAATGTGCAAGTATTTTTGAGATGACAATGGCACGCAACATGATTTATACAGTCTTACAAAAGCGTGATGTTCAGACAGTGAACATAAACAGCACAGAGATACGTACACACAAGTAAGACAAACATGTAAAGAGTGGCTGAATGCCAATAGAGTGGATGGAAATGTGAATGGTGTTAACGAACAAACACTGCAATGGCAAATGGTACTTTCTCTTGAAGCAAATAGTACAAGCACTTTGTGGAAGAATTTGGCAGTAGTCTTCCTCACCTCGCTTTGCATGAGGCTTAGCAGGAACATCCAGAACTTGATGTGATTCACCAGATGCATCCAAATTCCTGTCACCACTCAAAAGGCTACTGGCCTGCTCAATCACATAAGCAGGTTCTGATTTCCAGTACTCCTTCCCTCCTTCCACTTTCTTGGGAGTGATTATCTTACCTATGCTGGAGGAGTAAGTGATTTCTCTGCTTTCAGGGATTCCTTTACCTGATGTCATTCTGCCTGGAAGCATTTCCTTCTCTTTTTCCTTAGTAACAGATGTGCTTTTTCCAAAGTCATTTTCAGATGCTGTTTTTTCATCTGATATACCTTCTATCTCTTGAAGCGCTCCTCCAGTAAGCTTCACTTCTTCTACAGTCAGAGGAGCTTTCTTTTCTTCAGTTTTAATTTTGCTGCTTTTGACATCTGGAGCTTTTTCACTTTCATATGGAGTGGTATGAAGCTTTTGAAATAGTTTTTTATCTTGATTCCTTGGTGGCTGAATAGGAACTTTCTTTGCTGACTCGTTTCTGTTAGCTATTTCATCTCCAACTCCCTTTTCATGTTCTCCTATGGAAACTTCTCTTTCCATTCCTTCACCTATAATCTCTGTATCAAATTCTTGTTTTCCCATGGGCAGCTCTTCAGGGGCATTTGATTGTCTAAATTTGTCTTTTTTTAAGGGGCTGCTGAAAATAGTTTTGTCTTTCTTCTCTGATATAATCCTTCTGCCTGGTTTTTTATCACTTAGTAGTGCTTTCTCAGTCAACAGTGATTCTAAACCCTCCTCATAATGAAGTTCAATGGGTTCTTCCTCTGCAGAATATTTTTCACCTGTTTTCATGTCCACTACTTGTGGATAAAGAACATACTGTTCAAAGTCTCTGTGAGCTTTTACTCTAGAGACTACATTTTCTTCATTGAGGTGTTCTAGGTCTTCTTTCAGTGCTGGTTCAGTAGTCTCATCAGACAGTTCTAAGGGATGTAGATTCAATGATGTAAAGTTCCTTTTCTCATCATTCTCATGATCTTGAACAATTTCCATTTTCTTTGCTTCTTTATTAAGAATCTTATACATAGGAATTTCAGCTACTGTTGTACCAGATTTCTTCACCTGTTGAGCATTCTTCTGCATACCACTGTCCTTCACGGATTCTCCAGGGGTAATTTCTGATTTCTCTAGAGTAAATTCTCCTCTCTTTTCTTCACTGGTAAGCAGAGGATTACCAGATATTTCTGCTTGTGTGACAGTCTTCACAAATGAGGTTTTATCCTTAATGGGAGGTTCCTCATGTTGCAAGCTTACGTTCGATTTTCTCTCTGTTCTTACAAATCTCTTCTTGTCTCTGGGATCAAAAGGCCCTCTGGGTATAAGACTAGGTACATAAGTTGATTCGTTTTCCCCTCCTTTTTCATATGCAGGAATCTCTCTTTCCTGAAGAAGCCTAGACTTGTCAGAGACTCTCTCTATATCACCTTCCTCATGAACAGCCAGTTTAGCTTCATCCCTCTTTTCTTCTCTGCAAACAGTTTCCTCGTGTTCAGATGATATACAGATCAATTGCAATTCCTCATCAACTAGTAGTGGTTCATTCTTTTCATAAGTAACGCGACCCATTGCAACCTCTTTTGTCTCACCTGTAGGGGTAGGAGTCCTTGAAATTAAATGAGTCATTTCTAGCTCCTCTCCTTCAGGAGGCAGCACAAAATATTTAAGAATTACTTGCTCCTGCTCACATCGTTCTGATTTTAATAATCCACCAGCAGTTTCCAGCAAAGTTTTTAACTCAAATGGCTCTACCATCTGAACTTCCAGAACTGTCTCTTTAGGACTTACTCTCTCTTTTATATGTGCATGTTTCTCAACTGATATCTTCTTTAACACAATTGACTCAGTCTTGTCTTCTTCCACTGGAGGCATTTTACCTTTATGCTTTAGTAAAGATGGTGCATCAGGTTTTTCTGCAGCTACAAAGATTTCACAGGTAATTTAGAGAGTTAAAATCCAAAAGAACAAGCATCAAGAACAACACATTTTAAGACAAAATTTCCAGCTATACCTGAAATAAAGTGAACATAGAACAATTTTTCTTCGCACAACAGACTATACAACAAAAGACAAAATGAAACAAAAAAAGATAAGAATGATACATAAAAACAGCACAGATGGCAACATGTCACGGTACAGAGCATCATCCCAGTAGTTTACCAGTCCGTATTCAATCCAGATTGAAAGCAGCAGAAAGTAATGGTTCGAGGACAATGGTTTAGGACCCCGTTACCTACATAAAATGGATAGCAGTGCCACTATGTCAAAGGCTGACCAGCATCTACTTCAGATCTACTGATGGACCTCAGACTTAGAATGCTTTGAGGAGGAGAACGAATGATTTGTTCATAGTGGGGTAGGACTTAGAGCCCTAAGCATATCATATTAAGCTATCAATACGCTGGTTCTTCAACACTGCTGCCACTTTCCCTTGGGATTTCAATAACAAAGTATTGTTATTGAAAGCAGAAGATCAAATAATGCAGGAATTATTTAGAAATGTGTGTAATCATCCATTTACAACACAGAAGATTCAAGATGCAGTTCACAAGACATACATCAGAACATAAACAACATGAATAAACAGAATACACAAACTTCGTAGTAGGAAAAAAATCCAAGCATACATTTCACAATCCAGAAATAATAGTACAGATTCATCTCCGTGGAATTCCACAGAGATAAGCTTCACATCAGGTGGCAGTATCAAGGATATCAGGATCCTGGAGCAGGATCTAAAATTACCTGGTAATGAATGAGTTATACGATTGTACAGCTGTTAATTGTCTTTATCTTTCACATATTTAGGTATCTATAGAGAAAAACCCTATAAGTAGCATAGAACTATCATAAATACCTGCTTTCTTTCCAACAACAGGAGTTGTCACTGGTGCAGTAGTAACAGCTGGTGCTGGTTCTGCTGCTGGTTTTGGAGATTTTAAAGCTGTAGGAAAAAAAAAAATTATAAAGGAGTTCTCATTTATTTATTTCAATGAATACTTTGGTTTTAAGCATGATATTCTCTAAGATGCTCTGCAGAGTGTATGTCTTTATAGTACTATAGCTGACATGTATTTTTAATGTCATTTCAAGGAAAAAAACTCTAAATGAAAAAGATGTACAAGTAAGGTTGCACTGGTATTCACGGCTAAAGAAGTCTTACCTACGGCAGGTTTAGGTTCAGGCCCAGGAACTGAGATAGCTGCCTGCTTAGGTTCTGGTATTTGAAACACAACAATTACAAACAGGTTAATTTACATAATTTCTAATCTCATTGGACATAAAATTTCCAAGCAACAATACAGACAGAGTTAATGGAGGACAGACCTAACTGTTTTCAACAAATTTTGCCAGCAAGCAAGAAATTTACTGGAGATGAGCACTTTAAAAGCAAGATAAAATAGAAAAAAAAAGATAAATTTTTCAAGCACTGAAGAATCAAAGACAAAAAGAAATCCTGAAGAATGCAAAGTAGTTAACACGTATACAATTGTCATGGACAGAAGGGATGGCAACAATGCATTCATTTAATTCAGCGCGAAATGCAGCAATTAATAAAATTTAGATGCTGCAATAAAGAAAATAGCATCACACAAATATACCTTTTGGTGGTTCAGGAACATGTTTCTCCTCCTTTTTAATGACAGGTATCTCAGTTTTCTTCTTGGGAACTTCTGAGACTTTAAAACATTATTTTGTAAGATATACTGCAACACCTTGGATCTCTAAATACCTCACTCTCCAATATAATTAAAAGTCTTCACTCTTTTCAGACTTAAAACCTAATGTCTCAAACTGTTGAAGAACATGTATTTTTAAGGCTAGGATTTGAACAAATTAGAAGCAGTAAAATGGACAAAAGGACACATATTTGCAAGACCTTGACTGAAAGAATATTTGGATTAACCATTTTACTGCAATTTTTTAAATCAGTCTTACAGTATACTTGTAAATTTCTCTTCTACACTTAGATTGACAAGTCAGATTACACACTGTAGAATTCAGATCCCAATGCGCATGCCAAATTTGGTGGTGCTTCCCAGCAAAGCTCTGATTCACAGAATTACATTTATGAAGCTCATCTATTCAAATCTGAATTTTAAAATTGAGAGAATTTTGGAACTCTGAGTTGCAGAGAATATTTTTTAAATTTTCTGTTGTTTTTCTTTTCCACAAAAGTAGATTTGAATGTAAGCTAGTACCTTCAGGTTTCTTAATTTTTTCTACTGGTGTAGGTACTGGTTTAACTTCAGGTTTAGGTTCTTTCTCTGGTTTAGGTTCTTCCTCTTCTGGTTTCTTTCTAAGAACTTTAAAAGAAAAGTAATTTCAGTTTTTAAAGCACAGGTAAACAAATGAATAAGATAGATAGTGAGCAAGACAGAAGCCTAAACATATACAATCAATGAAGAAATAGGCATATGAAATACACAGTAAAATACTATTCTGAAAGCATTTTAAAAGTAATCTAGAGCAAAAAGATGTTTTAAGATCACTCTCTTTTAGTAGAAAGATGTTAACTCTCTATGACAGAACACGATTTCTTATCATAGAACTTTCATGGAAAAGATATTATGGGTAGGTATTTCAGGAGAATAATGGAAGATAAAATATATTTTAAAATAATATTATCTATTTACACAGTATTCATCAAGCATGTTAGTTAACAACAGCTTTTCATGTCAAGCTATTTTTAATCTACAAATATCCAGTATGAAATTCAAAATGTCCTACTAGATTAAATAACATCACTGCAGTTTCCTAGTGCTTTCTTCTCAGCACATTTTAGGAACTGTTCTTAATGTATCTTTGCATCTGTGGTGAGTGAATATTGGATTAATTCTATGAGGGTTTAGTTAGCAGATAAATGTCCATATACAACATTTGAACGATGTCTGTCAGTCTCGTATTTTCTTCTGAGAGAAAAATTTCATCTACTACAATTTAAAGATCAATTACCACATAATTATGCATTAATAACTTCAGTTATAGGTGATTTTCAGGGACAAAATGAAGGATTCTGGATTAAATATCTACTGACTTCCATCAGAGAAGAAAACAATAATTTTCAATTGTTGTATTGGAGAGCTCTAATTTATATCTTGTCTGGATTACATTTTAGTTATTTTTGTCCTGTCAGATATGCATTTTGACTATCTAATGAGATTCATCTGAAAAATTGAACATCTGTGGAATTGGATTGTCTAAAATTTGAAGGGCACAAATGATCATTCAGTATTTCAAAGAGCCTGGCTATTACTACTTCTTTTTTAAGCTTTGAGCACAAAGTAATCTGAAAGGCTCAAGACTTTGCAGGAAAGGAGAATTATATCCAATAGTGCCACTGGATCTTGAGAGCAGTGCAGTAATTCCAAGAAAACTATAAAAGAGAATGTCACGTGTGATTTTTAATAAAATCTACAGTATCACAGGAAAATATATAGGTGTCCATGAACTGAAGACACTGAAAAATTGAGTTTTTGTATAGGTTTTGTAGACAATAGAAAACAGAAGAGAGTTACAGCAGTGAACCAGATTTTCAGCATTCTACTGTTTTCAGCACAGATCCTTTGGACTTAACTAATTTTTGCTATGCCCTTGCTTTATCTCTTCAGTTATAAACTCTTTCCATGATAAACACCCATCAGGTAGTACACTACTCATGTAATTTTCCACGCCACATAAAGCGACATTACTTAGGAGAACACACTGAACAATGTTAGTATGCCGGGGTTTTATGCCACTATAAGTTACTGTACCTCTTTTCAAAACAACTTCTTCTTTCGGTGGAGGGGTAACTTCAGGAATTATTCTACGAGGTTTCTTTACAAGTCCAGGAACTTAGAAGAATATTATTCCAGATTTTATTATAGGTTCATACCAGTAGGAAGAGCTAATTAACAATTAACAACTTCAAACACACAAATAAAGTGCTGGTACACTATTGAACATTCAAAGCAAATAATTGCTGAGGTTGAAGTCAGTATTTTCAATCAACCTCCCATTACCATTTGTTCAGTGGTCTTAAAGGCCTATCCACAAGAGTAAATTTTCATGCAAAATAACAAAAGTGAAGTATGAACTAAGAAAACTAGAAGAGTTATGTATTCAAAGAGAGTTATCATGTTTACGTTTTAACTCTTTCATTACCTTCACCTGTACTATGATATTCATAGTTTAATCTCTAAGAAGCATTAAGATATTTATATGGTGTTGCTTAGAACACTAGTACATATGAAGAATGCAAAGGAGTACTTGTAAAGTGTCTTGCTCAATTTATCTTTCATAAGCCAATTCTGGAAGTGTCTTTTCACTAAATAAAGTTACATGTCAGACATACAATAAGTATGGATGCACAATGCTATATACACTTAAACAGCATATTATTATTTCTCTGTAAGCAGAGAACTGGAATAAACACAAATGACAAAACTTTCTTACTCTTCCGTTATTATCTTTTTTACATCTCATAAATTGTAAAATGGGAATTTAATGAGGACATGGACTATATCTATTCAAGACTAGAGTCTATTCTTGAAGTACAGTCTAATAAAGGCACCACTTGATATTTCTGAGCAAATTAAAGAAGAATATACTGAAAGGTGTAAGTCTTGGTTCAAAAGATGCCTCAGAGAATAAAGATATTTTTATTAGGTAGGTACCTTTAGCAGGTGGGGGTTCCAATTGTGGAGCCTCAACAGGTTTTGCTGTCACAACTTTCTTCTTTGCTTCAGGAGCTTTAAAGAAAATTATTTGAATTTTATCATATATATAATCTGATTCCAAAAAGAAGTTTCTCAAAAATACATATAGCTGGTTAATACAAGTGACATTGTAGAAAGACAAGGGCTACAAAGGTAAGATTCTGGTTGATAAGCTATTTAGAAGAAGTCGGATAAAATGAAGCAGAGTTGATTTGAAACCAATGTTTACAAAGCAGAATCAGCAAATAACGGGTGAGGATTCTTGTCTTTTGTAAGAACATGTTAAAAGTAGAAGAATTATGTTAAGCATAAACAAACGTGTTAACTTTCTAAAGATACTCATAAATACATTCATTTATTCCAGAACTATTGAAAAGAATGCATGCAAACTGACTTGACATAATAATAGTAAAATATAGTAAGTAAAAAAATATTATTTACCCACAATACGCTGAAAATTCATAAAGATTTAGCATTAGCAAAATGCCTTATTAGAGTAATAATAGAGAAGAAAGATCCAGTGACACCTTTTAAAGCACGATTTTTAAGATTCACCAGTGTAATTAAAAAGGATTACATGTCTGAATCTCCATTGTTAATGGTGGCTTCAAATGCTTATACCTTTTAGTAGTTCTTTTGCCAGTTTAATGTCTTCTACTGGTGCAGGAACTGCTGGCTTTCGCTTTTCAGGAATTTTCTTTTCAGGTTCTGGTGCTTTAAATAACATTGGGTATATTTAGAATAAACGTACTACCATGTGGACATGTGAAGAGTGCAAACAAAGACAATCATTTTCCATTTCCAATGAAGTTAATGAAAAAAATCTCATTGATCAAATGGGAGTAAGAGTTCTAGGCTATTGCTCTGTAGCTTACACAAAACACAAACATTTAAGCACACTTAAAAAAACATGTTAATAACATGAGGACAAAGATGGGAGAGCAAATGATAAGAAGAATCCAGTTGACAGAAACAAAGTGAAAGCACTTAAAATATTTTGCATATTATACTTAGAAGAATTAAGAGATCTGAACTTGTTTGCAACATGTAACAGGGAAGGAAATACATGGAGATTGACTGCACACAGGTATATTTTTGAAGAACAACAGAGCAAGAAAATCTGTGCAGTAATGAAAGAGGAAACTGTCTGATAGCCTCTAGGTAATCTATATACCTTCAACTGGTAAAGCTTCTTCTGTTACTGAAATTTCTTCTGTTTCTTCAGCTTCACTTTCCTTTTCAATTTCATATTCTTTAAAGAACATTGATAACTGGTGTAAGTTTCCAATGATAAGATCATTGCAGACACCAATAAAAAGAAGGCTACTCCAATACACACAGACAAATAAATGTTAGGACACATAATCACTAAGTATCAGGTCATGCCGCTAATTTTGCAGTTAATGCATTCTTTGAGAAAAATGCTTTATCTGCAAGTGTAATTCAGGATTGGATGGAGATAGTATTTTTTCTGCGTACAATATAAACGAAATAAATTTTGGATGAGTATTTATAACTGGAGAAAATAAAAGCTTGAATGTTCTTAGTTAATTTAAGATTACAGCAATAGAAATACTAGGTCTTAAGAAATGTGAATTTAGTGAGAATTGATTATTGCCTAAAATTGAATGATAAAAGATACTCTTAAGAATACCCAACGTAGGACTATGTGAAAATATTTAAAGTAATATTTAGCTCTCTCCTATGGAACTGTAATAGAAGAGACAAAAACATAAATTGGTATAATCTAAAATGTGAAGTGAACAAAATACAAGAACTAGAATAGGGAAAAAAGAAGAATTTTTTTTTTTTTTAAAGCATACATTTGGAATAACAGTTAAATTGTCTTTACAATAATACCTTCACTTGGTAGAGGTTCAGGTACTTTAGGAAGAGCAACAGGTACTTCCTCCCCTGAGGCAACTTTCTTGGGGACCTCAAGCACTTCAAAAAATATTAATACATTTTATTTACATGCAAATAAATGTGTGAATGAAACATAAAAAGAAAATGACAACTACCACAAAGAAAATAACAGCGAGTAACAGTGTCCATAACAACAAAAGAATGTGTTCTGAACAGGAAGTAAACAAGACACATTGTATAGACACAGTTATAAACAAAGGAAAGAGAAACAGAAAAGACATTCTAAGAAAGTGCCATCAAGACATATATACCTTTGGTTGGAGGAGGCTCTGGTTTTTTGAATTCTGGCTTTTTAGGTGTCTCAAGAATCACTTTCTCCTCTAGGACAGTTCTTGCTGTCACTTCTGGTGCTTTAAAGATATTTAATTTTCATATTTGTGAATATTGAAACATACAAAAGCACAATGCAGAAAAGCACCAACAATGAGAAACAGACTAAGAATATGAAGAATAAAATTCTCAGGGACACTGCATACACAAATACATAAGCACTGTGCATATCACTGAAAATACCGAAACTGTTCACGACACTGATCTATATACCTTTCAATGGAGGAACCTCAGATTTTTTAAGAACAGGTAAAGGTTCTGGCTTCTTGGGCACAGCCACAGGCTGTGGTTTCTTGGGCACTGGCACAGGCTTCTTGGGCACCACCTCAGGCTTCTTGGGCACCGCCTCAGGCTTCCTAGGCACTGGCACAGGCTTCTTGATCACCGCCTCAGGCTTCTTGGGAACAACCACTGGAACCTCTTCTTTTGGCTCCTCCTCCTCAACCACCTCAGGCACTTTAAAGATATTAGTTTCTTTTACTTGACAGGGACAAAGAGCAGCAGACAGCCCAATGGTGAGCAGCAAAGCAGAAAACCAAGCCCTTGGCATGCTACAGGCAGTCTTCT
>NW_024962267.1:6780288-6927719 GCF_019238085.1 Lagopus leucura
GCTCAAGAGAAGCAGATTAAGTATCTTCTCTGTCAAGTTATCCACCAAGTCAGGTACCTCTGGCTGCTGGAGGCTCAGGTGCTTTGGCAGTGACCACAGGTACTTTTTCTTCTCGAGCAGCTTTCCTGGGCACTTCAGGCGCTTCAAAGATATTAGTAACCATCAGTTTGACATACTATACAGGACAACAAACAATGAAACCTAAACCAAAGGTACGCGCACGAAAATAACCAAGCTGGCCTCCTGGTATGAATCCCATCCCTTTCTCACTCTCTCACACAAGCACACGCAGACGCAGACCATCTGTAGTTAGGTTATGTTTATGTTACGCAAGTACCAGGTAACTGAGTTCCCAATTCGCACACAGTGGCAGTACTGAAAAACATCAGGTAATCAGCAGCAAGATTCTGCTTGATAATGTTCATGGCAACATGTACCTTGGGCTGGTGCTGGTTCTGGCTTTTTTGGCACAGCTACTGGCACGGGCTCTTCCAGAGCGGCTTTCTTGGGCACCTTGGGCACTTTAAAGATATTAGTATATTTTAGTTTAGTGGGTTGTACAGACCTAGACGAGACTAACAGACAATCAGTAACATTCATGCACAGTCTTTCCTGAGAAACTGTTGTGTCTACAGTTGGTTGACAGTGATGTTTTGCTTCAAGCCTGTGGAATGTGCAGGGTGTCAAATATGTCACGCAGGAGGTGGGAATTCTTTGTTTAGCTTCAGTTTTTGAGACAGGGTGGGAAGCCTACACTGTCTTTGCTTGAGCTGATCAACGTCTAATGTATAGCGTCCAACTGTACTTCAATGTCTTTGGCATGTTACTCATGATTTTGTTTTATGTGGTAACTTTTGGCTGTCTGCATCATCTTTTTACTTGATGCTTCTTACATTTGTATATTTTTGTATTCATTAAAAATATTTTTATGCCTTTCATTCCATCACTGTGAAATGGTACTTCACATGAGGATTCTCACTGTGTTTTGAGGGAATCAAAACACAATGACAGAAAATACATATTTTCTGGCCTTTGCTTGGGAATTTGTGAAAAAAATGAAATGGAATAGCATTGCATTAATTTATAGTGTATTCAGATTTTTAATATTACTTAAATAATTTTTGAGTATTTCACCTGGAAAATCTCTTTTCCTGAATATTCTGAGGAAATACATTTGAACTATTTTCATTGCGGTTCACATTTTGTACATGACTCCAACATGGTAGATACCAGATTATGACAGTAAAAGATCAATTAAAAATGAGATTTCTAAGTAACTCAGAAATTAAGAAACCCACCATAATAATGATGGGGTTCACCATCGCATATACCTTTAGCAAGTGGAGTTCCTGGTTTTTTAGGTACAGAAGTTGGCATTTTCTCCGTTGGGACAGTCCTCTCACGCATCTCAGGCACTTCAAAGATATTAGTTCATTTTACATTTACAATACATCTAAATATAAATACACAGACTGAAACACAGAGGATGAGAAATGTTCTTAAGAAGCAATCTGTCACACACTCATGCTCAGTGCAATTTGTTGTGGCAAGCGCCATTTAAAATCTCACATTAAAAAGAACAGAACAAAAGAGGTTAAAACAGTGCTTAAGAGAAGATTATGTGCATTTATGTATTCATGACTGTATGTACCTCTGGCTGATGGAAGTTCTGATTCTTCCAGAACAGCTACAGGAACTTTCTCTTCTGGGACAGCCTTCTGAGGCATTACTGGTTCTTTAAAGATATTAGTATATATTAGTTATGCGTTTAAGCTCTAATATGAGCACTGAATCATACTATATTCAAGAAAAAGACTTCCTATTTGTAAGATATACCTTTTGGTCGTGGAGCAGCTTGTTTTTTATGTACAGCAACAATCTCTGACTTTTTGACCAGCTTGGCTAGTGGTGGTTCTTCAGGTTCCAAAATAGATTCTATTTCCTCAAATGCCACTTCAGGCTTTGGCTTTTGAATTGTTGTAAAATGCTTTAATTTCTGGGCTGCCAAAAGAGGTTCTGGTTCCTCAGGCACTGTGACAGGTGCTTGCTCATGGTGTGCCACAACCATCTTTGATTTTTGGGAATCTGCAGCAAACTCTGTTTCTTCCAGTGTTACAATAAGTTCTGTTTTTTGGGGTGCCACCAAAGGTTTGGTTTTGGGGGACACAACATGCTCTGTTTTTTGGTGTGTTGCAACTGTCTCTGACTTACCAAGTGCTGCAGCGAGCTCAGGTTTCTCAGGGGCCATGAATGGCTCTGGTTTTTGGGGTTCAGCAACACGTTTTTGTTTTGATGGCACCACTCCACGCTTTAGCTTTTGAGGTGCCACATCAGGCTTGGGTTCCTCAGGTACCACAGCAAACTCTGGTTTCTCAGGCACCAAGAAACGCTCTGTTTTATGGGCTGCCACAGCTGGCTTTGTTTCCTCAAATGTAACAAGTTCTGTTTTCTGTTGTAGCAAAACAGTCTCAGACTCCTCTGCTGCCACAAAAATATCTGCTTTTTGGGCTGCCACAGCTGGCTTTGTTTGCTCAGATGTAACAAGTTCTATTTTCTGTTGTACCAAAACAGTCTCAGACTCCTCCGCTGCCACAAAAAGTTTTGCTTTTTGAGCTGCCACAGCCGGCTTCGTTTCCTCAGATGTAATCTGTTCTATTTTCTGTTGTACCAAAACAGTCTCAGACTCCTCCGCTGCCACAAAAAGTTTTGCTTTTTGAGCTGCCACAGCCAGCTTCGTTTCCTCAGATGTAATCTGCTCTATTTTCTGTTGTACCAAAACAGTCTCAGACTCCTCCGCTGCCACAAAAAGTTTTGCCTTTTGAGCTGCCACAGCTGGCTTTGTTTCCTCAGGTGACACAACAAGTTCTGTTTTCTGTTGTAGGAAAACAGTCTCAGACTCTTCTGCTGCCACCAAAAGCTCTGCTTTTTGGGCTGCCACAGCTGTCTGTGCTTCCTCAGATGCCACAACAAGTTCTGTTTTTTGTTGTACCAAAACAGTCTCAGATTCTTCCGCTACCCCGAACTGCTCTGATTTTTGGGGTGCCACAAAAGGCCCTGTAACCTCAGGCAACATATCAGGCTCTGCTTTTTGCACTACTGGCACAGGTTCTAGTTCTTGAGGTGCCACAAACGGCTTTGTTTTGGGGGGTCTTGCAATGGCCTTTGTTTTTTGAGAAACAGCAACAGGTACTTTCTTGTCTGGGACAGTTGTCTTGGTCACTTCATATATATAAAAGATATTAGTTCTAAGTTTAATGATTGCTCAAACACATAACTTCAAGTAAATCAAAATACATAAAAGCACAATTGTAATGAAAACATTAAAAAATTGTCAAGCATTTATGTTAGCTTTAATGATAAATATAACACAGTTTTTTTTTTCTTTTCAAATACATACACACACACACTTCATGTCACCATATGTGGAGGTATATATGAACAGATAGTGTAATTTACACTATAAGTAAAAAATCACAGTATTTATAAACAAAGTGTGCAGGACAAAAGATATTAGTAATACTGCATGTATTATTATTAAAAGATATTAATAATAGAAATTGAAGCTCAAGAATTGAGTGATGGCATATTGCTTTTCTTGGTAGACCTTCTGGTATTTCAAGAACATTGACATGGTCTGCTGTTAGCTGCTAGAATGGATACTTTTCTTCTGCTGCTACCACTTCAAAGATATTAGTTATCGCTGTTTTTATTAACCAAAGCAGGTAGTGAGTAGAACAGTACGAATAATCCAAAATAGTAAGATGATTTTGAGTAAAGAAGACAAGTAATTCACACATTCAAAATTTGTCACTATTCTTCTAAACGATCCACCTATGCATGTTTCACAAACATATCCAGATACATAGAACAAACACAATTTGAAATCTCAGAATCAGAAGGCCTGGAAAATTAGTTTAAAGAAAAGGGGAAAAATACTGCTTTTATTGTTCTACTAATGTTGAGACTTACCTTTCTCTGGTAGAGGTTCTGGTTTTTCAGGTACAGCCACAGGTTCTGGTAATTTCTTCTCTGGAACAATCTTCTTTAGCACCTCAGGTTCTTTAAAAATATGTATTTGCTTACTTTCAGAAATTTTAAGAATTGTAATTTAATATAGTTCAAAGGATAACATTATCAGAAAAAAAAACAACCCTCTTATAAACAGTCTATGTGTTTTTAATATTCTTTAATGTGCACCAGTAATAGCCACCGTTACTGAGTTATTCATAAGGGAAGAAGACAACACAAACTATAACACTTATGCATGTAAGAATATAGCGAAGGATAACACAGACTTTAAAAGATAGTATTCAGATAAACTAATTAAAATTTCTGTGCAATTTTATTAGTACTGAACATGTACCTTTAGGTGGTGGAGGTTCTGGTTTCTTAGGAACTTCAACATGTACTTTTTCTTCTGGAACCACTTTCTTGGGTACCTCAGGCACTTAAAAGAAAGTAGCTTATGTTATTCATAAGAAATTTAAACAGTTCCTTAGCACTTTGGACATGACAAAAATAAAACTTGCAGACATCAAAAACAACAGTGGTTTTTGTTATGAGCATCACTTATTTTTCTTTGGCTATAGAAAATTTTCTGAGGCAATTTTTTTTTTGCTTAACAAAAAGGTTAACTTCTATGCTTCTCTGTCTCTCACATATAAAAACTACAACTTAATCAACAAAAAATATTGACTATTTATAATTATAGAAAATAAATTTACTAAAATCACATTCTAGACAACAAAGGGTATTTCTTTAATTCATCATGTACAACAGTTACCTTTAGTTGGTGGAGGTTCTGGTTTCTTTGGTACTTTAACTGAAATCTCTTCTTGGACCACTTTCTTTGGTACCTCAGGCACTTGAAAAATATTAATAACTTTTTCTATGAGAATTTCATAAACAGCATTGAAGCACAATAGCATAACTGTACTAGGGAGTTAACCAATTTTCAAGATATATAGATACTTTTTCTCACAATAAAAATCAAAACATTTGTTCACTTAAGCTTAAACAAAAGAAGAAAATCCCACAAAGGTATTGGGTATTGTCTTCTACAGTGTTAAAACAATAAAGGGTGATATTTCACATTCTGTTATTTTGTTTCATAATGGCAAATATCTTTAGCTGGTGGCACTTCCATTTTTTTAGGCTCCACAACTGGTATTTTCTTTTCTGCAACTTGGGCACTTCTGGCACCTTAAAATTAATACTAATGTTAATATTAATATCTGAATAAATTTGAATGTAATTAAATGGAAAAAGGACAGAAGCAAAAGGACACCAAGGAGCATCAAGCAGACATAATATCCTTTACCAAAGAGACCTTTTTCTCTCAATCTTGATTGGGATACATTTGAACATATCAAGGGGAAAAGAGTCTGTTCCCCAAAATTAAATATATAAGCTCACATTTTATGAAGTAAAAAATATGGATAAATAGTATCAAAAAGATCTTACCAGTGAAAGGAAAAAAATTATTTTCATGTATTTATTAACGTCAGGTACCTTTAGCTGGTGGTACTTCTGGCTTTTTAGGCTCAGCAACTTTGATTTTCTCTTCTATTTTCTTGGGCACTTCAGGCTCTTTAAGAAAAGAGATGATTTACAGATATTTTATAGAATTTCACAGATATGTTCAAAATTTTTAAGTAAAACCACAAATTAGGAAAAGCCTTAATGGAATCTCATTTTTACTAAAACAAGGTTAGTACTCAGTGTCCCTGTAAAGTCTGAGGTAGCATTTCAGAGCCTTTAGAAGCTTTAGTCAAGTGGAGATCAGGGATGTGGCAGACTTAAATGCATTCTTCTGCATAAAATAACTTTTCCACTTAAGTCAACAGCATCTCTAATCTCTGACTAAGGCTGCCACTGTCCAGTCTGCTTTCTTTGTCATATTTTTCTATGCATGATAATTCTGTCTCTGTGTCAATATAGATTTTTCCCTTGTGTTAGACATCTGTATTACTCTGTACTTTGATGTTCTTAAACATTCTTCTGGAGCTAATTATTATTTTTTTTTCTTTTTTACTGTTAGTCAACAGTATGTCAGATTACAGAAGCACTGCTTTCCCTTAAAGATTTCTGCCATGGTATTCAAGAATCAGTCTCATAACTGCCCAATTATATGAGCATTCTAAACTCACTAGTACACTAATCACACTCCAAAGAAGAGATTTTTCAAAGCAGTAGCATACTAGAAGTATGACCACAGAAAATAAATATAGTAAAACAACAGAAACTAGTTGAAACAATCATGTTAGAGGACTTTTCTTCCAAACTTTAGTTCTATATATACCTTTGGCTGGTGTTGGTTCTGTTTTTTTCGGCACAGTGATGGGTACTTTCTCTTCTGGAATTTTCTTGGGCACATCTGGCACTTTAAAGAAAACAGCATTTATTTTTGTTATTTTTAAAGCATTTAAAGTAAATTGTTTAGAAGAGCGTCACAAGAAGAATAGCAGAATGATTCGTAAGAACGAACCTGAAATTAGATGTGCAATGCAGGAAATGTTGTATATTACTACATTCTATAGGAATGCTTATAAATAAGGAAGAAAGGATGAATTTTATTTTAATGTAAACACCTCTGCCCAAGAGAAAGAGAAATCTTCTCAGAGTTTAACCATTGTTGACATATAGACTTTAAATGGTGTTCCTGTCTTTTTTGGTACAGCAAAAGGTACCTTCTCTTCTAAGACAGATTTCTCAGGTAGCGCGGATACTTGAAAGATATGCAGTTTTGGGAATTAGAAAAATAAAACACACAATACATGGAAGTAAGATAGAACAAGTAGATATGAAAGGACAGTCTGACAACACTTATATATTCAAAACAGTTGCACTTGTTCTACTCTGACAAAGAATGGCTTGAAGCAGCTTAACTGGGAGACTTTTGTCATGCAGTAGTGACATATGACACAAAATGCTCATTCCAACAGCCTTCCAAAATACCTGAATGAACTGTTAGAAATGTTTTCATTTCTATATTGTATTTCTGTATTTATAATGTTTTCAATAGCCAAATGCTATTTCTATTCAAAAATGAATCAATAAGTTTAACATGAACAATGTGAAAGAGAACAGAGATTTCTTGCTTGAGTATTGTGGAATTTCTGAAGCTGTTTAAGTATATATTAATATCCATAAAATGAAAATGCTTATTTTGTAAATCTTGCTGCCTATTGACTCAGCTAAAGTTTTTCTTATTACTACTAGTCCTTCTGATAATTTTCTGATATAATTTCTGTACCACTGCAACGGCTTGTTCTTGGATAGAAGAAATAGCCAAATTGAACTATTTTTCAACATTTGGACAAGAGCAAAACAAGACAGAAGAAAGCTAAAGAAAAAGGAGAAAGAAAGGATATGTTGGCCTATACCTTTAGCGGGTGGAGCTTCTGGCTTTTTAGACAGAGGGACAGGCTTCTCTTCAGTGATAACTTTTGTGGGCACTTCAGGCACTTGAAAGATATTTACTGTTTTTAATTTTATGATTTAAAGCATACATACAAATAAATAAGACTAGTAGAGAAACACAAAAACTGACAAACAACATCACAAATTTCACACAAGTTGATTACTAACTATTAAATGAGTAAGAAACACAAAATATGAGCAAAAGTTGACATGGTCTAGGTTTAACTGGACTACTATAGTACCTTTAAATGGTGATTCTGGCTTTTTAGACACAGGAGTAGGTTCTGGTTTTTTAGGCACAGCAAGAGGCACTTCAGGAGCAATTTTCACAACTGCAGGCACTTTAAAGATATTAGTTCATTTTAAGAATTTTTATAGAACAGAAAAACAAGTCATACAAAAAAAGCCTCTATTAAATGCAAGTAACGAACAAAAAGAACGAACACAAATATTAATTATATTGAGCAAGATCTAAACTATGAACATGAATAATTAAATTTTTCTTGAAGGTCATCAATTTGCAAATTGCAGATAATCAATTGCAGATGATCAATGACCAAATTGCAGATGAGAGATGATCAAGAAGTTCATATACCTCTAGGTGTCGAAGCCTCCTCTTTTCTATGAACAGTGGAAATTTCTTCTTCTACATATATTTCCTCATAAACTTCACGTACTTGAAAGATATTAGTATAATTTTAAAGTTAACATAGAATTACATCTTCAGACAAGACAGTAAGAAAGACAAAGAAATCAGATGTACAAGCTCATCTTAATATGCACAGCTCTATCTTACATCTACACTAAAAATCAGGTGTATTTGGAATAAGGGGGAAAAAAAGCAACTACGACTTTCTATACTGCCACAATAAGACCTCTGCACATTAACAGAAGACATGTGACATGTCCTTAACTGATCTACTTTCTCGATTAGACCCCTCTAAATTTTTCAATTTGTCTGTTTTTTAATTATTATTTTTCCTTGGGGGTTCCTACCTTCATTTGCTGCAAAACTAAGCTAACAATCTTTTTTTCCCTAAAGCACAAATCCAGGTGAGTTTTATTTTTTACTCAGGTTTATACTGTGGCTGCTAACTAAATTCCAGGTTGTGGTACATAAAATATTCCCAAAATTGTTTAAGATAGATATATGAAAACAGATCTCTTATTCTTCGAATCCCACTCAAAATATTTTGTACCTTTAAGATGTGAAGCTTCTTCTTTTGGTGGAGCAGGAGGTATTTTTTCTTTGTGGACAGGTTTCTTTGGTACTTCAGAAATTTAAAAATATTTTATTTTACAAATTTGCACTAGGAAATAAGTACCACAGTTTGTAAAACAACAAAAATGCTACTACAAAAAAGCATAAAAATACAAGGCATTAAGCTGTGAATACAATATGACAACTTAAGTTTATGCATTTCTGTTTTTGTAACTCCTGGCACTTACAAGTCTGAATTTGGTAATCTCTGAAAAGATAACAAATGTTGCTTAAATGTTGCTTTTTTTTTTTTTTTTTTTTTTTTTTTAAAGCTACGTTTCTGTAAAAATATCTGGAGGGCTTTGTAATTTTTGTCTGAATTGAAGTCATAGTCTTCAACAGAGCTCCTGACATAACTGGAAAGAGGGCTTCTGGGACCTTTGCAGATTTGTCACTGCATTTCTTTGTTTATTTAGTTTCAAGACATTGTCAGAGAACGTAGTTTGGGAAAAGAAATGTGACTAGCAGTCAAAAAATGAGGTTGATCCTTGGCTCTGCAATGAACTCCCTGATAACATGACTGATAACATTTTTGGGCTGTGGGAAAGTTTAAATAATTTTGTCCGTTTAAATTTTAAGTTCTTGATGCAAAATGTATCAATGTGTTTGTGCAGCTCCTAATAGGAGACAAAAAAATAAATAATTACAGAGTATGTCTATGGAATTTGTTCTCCTAAATGATGAATTACTGCATTGGTAAGTGCTCGTTATTTTAACCTGTGAAAAGTGCTACTGAAATATTTTCTATTTCTTTGTGTTAGCAAAAGGATTTCCTTTAATCCCCCTGGTATGCATGTTCTCTTCCTCAGATAAAGAACCTAAATTGCTCATACAATAAGAGATGAAATGGAGGAAAACTGCGTACAGCACCTCCTATCGCTGTTCAGTAAAAAGACTCATGATGGATTTCTCACTTGTTACCTCAATTTTTAAAGAGATTAGAAAAAATTCCATTATGAGATCATATACCTTGAGGTGGAAGAGCTTCTTCTTTAGGCACAGCAGCAGGTATTTTCTTAAGTGAGACTGCTTTCTTTGTCACTGCAGGTGCTTCAGAGATATTACATTTTTAAGAACATTAACAAAATGTAAGTAACAAAACAAAGAACAAATGACAGACACATAGTAACTAATGAAACATTAGAATGAGAACATTAAGTGACTGGAGCAAAGACAGAGTGATGATGGTATGAATAGCTGACTTGTAGGTTATTATTATGCATGTTGGTTTATATATATATGGTTTTAATAGTGTACCTTTAGGTGCTGGAGCTTCTGGCTTAATAGGAATAATAGCAGGGAGCTCTTCTGTTGGAAGATCTTCATAAAATTCTGGCTCTTTAAAGATATTAGCATATTTTACATATTTTAATATTATGTACAAGACAAGATTAGAAAGAATGCATAAAATGCAGAGACAAATACAGACAAATAACTGAACATAAATTATTTAAATATCTAATTTCAACCTGATCGTTTGCCTACACTTATTAGAAATGGTCATTCCCAATGTGTAGAATACAAATTTATAAAAATATTTCATTATATTTTCTAATTATTTATTTCTTGTTTTAGATGCAATACTGTATTTCAGTTGAATTTCCCACACCCATATCTGGATTTAAGCATTTATATTCCAGCTCAAAAAATTATTTAAGTCATACTCAGATCAACTCTTAAGCCAGCATTTGCTTCATTCTGTTTCTTTTTTTTTTCTTTTTTTTTTTTTTTTTTTTCTAATACAGCTTAACTGTTTTCCCAGATCAGAAGTTTAATTTCCCTCTTATTTACATTTATTTCACCCAGCAATAGTGGAGAAAAGAAAAATGTTAAAAATTATATCAAAATGTTGGAGGCAGAGAGAGTCTCAAAGATACTCATGGAAATTACTTACAACTAATTACAACAAAATGAACTGAAAATGACTCATGTTTTATAAAACAACCTAGAATGTGAACCAAGGAATTCTCTGCAATTTACTGCTCAGTAGATGTATCA
The DNA here is from genome assembly GCF_019238085.1 of Lagopus leucura. Lineage (NCBI taxonomy): Eukaryota > Metazoa > Chordata > Aves > Galliformes > Phasianidae > Lagopus > Lagopus leucura. Next base: position 6,790,970 of record NW_024962267.1, read on the forward strand.
CTGATGTACCTTCATATAAAGGAGCCTCATCTTCTTTAGGAATTAAGATGGGTATTTTTTCTTCAAGTACAGCTCTCTTATCAATCTTGGGAACTTGAAAAGATATTAGCTTTCTTTTAGTAACTTCAAAATAATTTTCAATTTTTAAAATCCCAAAGAGAAATCAATCCAGATAACAAAGTTCCTCTGAATTCCCAAATACTGAGCATTTTGATGAAAGAAACATTCCATCTAGAACTGTCTTGCTGGAACAATGAATTAAGTAGAAAACATATTGTTTCTGCTTTCAAAGAGCATATGCCATTTGCTTTTCTCACTCTGTCTTCTTGCCTTTCTTTCTGACACACGTGACAACATCAGTGGTTTGAACTTACTAGCTCTTGTGCTATTACTTCTCTAGGAATATCGTTACTATTATACTTGCTTTAAACTCCCAGTTTAAACTAAATTGACATCTACATCACAAAAATTAAGTTTTCATGTCTGGATAGTGTAAGTAGAGTAACTACTCAACATGTTTTTTTTGTTCATAAATCATCATATTTCTGTCTAGCACATGTATAGCAAACATACAGAATATCTGAATGAGAAAGCACTTAGAGCTGAAGCAACAGCTAAGGACTAAATTACACCATTCATTTTAGAAGATATTAGTTGGGAAAAAAACAGTCCAAAATTTTTCCTTTCCAAAAAATCTCATAGCTAAGGTTCCTTTATCTTTCATTTCAGATGCACGTGTAGGTTTCTTTTCTTCAGGGACAGCTCTTTTGATAACAGCCAGCCCTTTAAGATCTTATTTCCTTTTAGGGCTTTTAAAGTTATTTGGAAGAAGTTAGAAAAAAAGCAAATCTAAGACAGATTCATGAAGCAACGAAGGATTAAATGCTTCTTGACAGAATATTTATGTTAATTCTGAAGATTAGACAGAAGAATAACATACTTAAAACATTTTCTTGAAAGACAGACTTAGTTTTAGCTGATGGAATCTACATCCTTTTCAGGAAGACCAAAAGTACTCTTACTTCTGAACTTAAAGAATGAGGCACATATTTTTCAAAGCAACACTCATGTCTTTTCAACAAATGACTTGAAACAAACAGGTCAAAAATGACTCAATCACAAACAACTGAGTAGAGCTTCATAGAGACATAAAACACAGATACGTATTTCTCAACGAATAATGAAAACAAAAGACTGAAATCAGAGTTCATGACTCAATGAGGACAACACAGAGGAAATATACCTTCAGCTGGTGGAACCGTTTCCTTTTTAGGAACAGCGGGTACTTTCTCCTTTGGAACAGGTTTCTTTGGCAGTGCTGGCACTTTAAAAACATTTGTAACGTTTTTAAGAATTTTTGCAGTAGTAACAGTACATAAGAATAAGCATTAAAAAAAATGCAAACAGTGCAATGAGTCAGAAAAGAACAGTTAGAATTAGAAAAACACAAAATAGAGTGCCTTTGGTTGCTATTGAGTGGTAGCCTTAAGAGCTATCCTCCTCATCTGTTTTGCATGGATTCACACAGCTGTTTGGTAAACTCAATAGAGTGGGATTGGCCTTAATAAAAAACTGACCACAGGGTGAGTTTCTTGCAAATTAAGAGCTCTGAAGAGAAAAGTAAAGAACTCTGAATTACAACAGGAACTCTTCTAACGTGCGCTGATCATTGCTGTTCATAACACAGTCTTTGTGGAGACTGACACTGAGAACACATATCAATATCAAATCCGCTCCAGCATATAGTTAGGTTGAAGAAAGTAATTGTCTTCTGGGATTCTGTGGGAAAATGGTTTGACTGCTTGATAGACTTCTTTTAATTTATACATCTACTTGTTTTCAATACTTAGATATTAAATGTTGTTAATACTCTGACAGGCAAAAATTAAATCTTGGAGGTCCTCCTCCAAATGCCTTTGCCCTCAGAAAGAATTTGTCCAAGTTTTGATTTGTTAAATAAGTATTCATCTTTAATAATTAAGTACCTTAATCCCAGTCTTTGACAGTACTGAGAAAAAAATTAGGTATTTGCCGAATCAGAATAGGTAATTTACTGCTTTTGGGGATTCTGAGAAGACAGAAGACTGTGTTTTCAAATTCCTCTTAAAGCTCATGTACCTTTAGCTGGCGGAGCTTCTTTTTTTGGAACAGGAACAGGTACTTTTTCTTCTGGCAGAGGTCTTTTAGGCACCTCAGGTTCTTTAAGAAATATTTCAATACGGATTTTAAGTTAGTTTTGAGGAAGATACAACAGATACAAAGTCAGAAAGCAGAATAATCACTTAATTTAGAATAATTATCTATGCTGTCAAGAGAACAGCCACTAGTCTCAGAACTTGATGGTAGCTAAGGAATATAAGTGTACATCTTTCTGGTACATTTCAGATACAGTTTTGATTGGCATGGTGGATCCTATGATCTTATGGTCACACATACAAAAGATAAGAAGGAAAGCTTTGCTTGAATTTTAACAGCTCCATCATTCATTGGAACTAAAATGTACAAAAGAAACACATTGATACATAATAGTATCGAATCCAGACTGAAGCTGAATTGCATCAGAAAAGTATCATTTACTTTGTATCACATCTACACTGGTTCAATCTTTCCATTCCACTCAGGAGAGAATTCCTTAGTAATAGGGAATGGATTTATCATCATCAGCTGCAGACAGACAGAGTAGTACAAACGGGATAAATATAAAGAAGGAGGCTTAAGCAGTAGCTGGAATCTTAAACAGCAATAATAAGAATAAAGAAATCATGACATGATGTACCTATAGCTGGTGGGATTTCATAAGTTTCCTCATATGCTTCCTCATATTTCTCATAGATTTCTTCTTTCTCCCTAAACTCATACTTCTCATAGATATCTTCCTTCTCTTCAGCCTCCAGTTCATACTCCTGTTCCTGGATTTCTCTGTATCTCTCAGGTAATTCAGGTTCCTCATATGCTTCAATTTCTTCAGTTTCCTGAACCCCCTCAAATTCTTCAATACTTTCATACGTCTCATACTTCTCATACTCTTCATATGCATATTCATATTTCTCTGCTGCAGGAACAGGAGCAGGAGCCGGAGCAGGGACTTTCCGAATGGGTTTCTTGGGTATTTCAGGCACTTTAGAGATGGTATTATTGTTAGTACATTTACAGTTATTTCATTTCATTTACAGTTGGACAAAACCATCCATACAGAACAGAAAATATTTGTGATAACCACAAGCACTATTTACGTCAAAATTTAAGAACATGCTCCAGAAATGGTACATATTCCAGAAGATTTTAGGAAGGAAGAGGAAAAAAAAAAGTTTGGAAGAAAGAAATATATCTGTACCTTTACTTGGAGGTGGTTCTTTGGGCTTGGGAACAACGGCTGGTACTTTCTCTTCTGCAACATCTCTTTTACGCACCTCAGGGACTTTAAAGATATGATTTTCTTTTAGCAATTAGAAGGAAAAACTTAAAGCAATATAATTAAAAACAAACACACGGACAATAAACAGCTTAATGACTTCACAATGCAAACAGTGATAAGAGTTTTAACATAAATCAGAGCAGAAATCTCATACAACAGAGAAAAGTTAGAAAGAAGAAGCTCAAGAGTCTTTTTAGCATGAATACAAATGATCTGGAGCACGTGTACCTTTTGCAGCAGGAACTTCCACTTTTTCAGGAGGGGCAGCAGGTACCTTCTTTTCAGGAACAACTTTCTTAGGCACCTTGGGTACTTTAAAGATATAACCTGACTTCAGTGTTCTTGTTGCACAGCTTTTAAATAGACACAAACCGAGACACTTTCCAACAGCAGAACAGAAACTCAACAGTGTACAGAAACAAACAGTGTAGTGACAAACTCAGTACAACACAGACATATTAAAAAGTCTTGTGCTAAGCTCAGCTTGTATGAAGAATGCTATCTATCAACAACACAGCATTTACAAATGCAATACCTTTTTCTGGTGGAACCGGCACCTTTTTAGGAACAGGTACCTTCTCTTCTGGAACAGGTTTCTTAGGCATCTCAGGCACTTTAAAGATATATTTTCAATTTAGAATGTCATCAACCAGAAGTAACAGTAAGACTACAAAAAACATAGATATATACATAAAGAAATAACAATAAAGGACATGGGCAGACTTTTTGAAGAAGTTAAATTGTTTTGGAGATTATTATTTGTCAGGAATCTGACAGGCACTCTGAGACATTGATACAGAAAGACAATAAGGACACAAAAATAACACAAGTAACAAGCAACATAAAACAAATGTTGCTACTGAATGAGAACAACAAGAGATAGCTTTCCTAGTTATTAACTTATATACCTTTTGCTGGAGGAAGCTCCATTTTGTCAGGAGTGGGCACAGGTATTTTTTCTTTTGGGGCAGGTTTCTTAGGAATCTCCAGCTCTTTAAAGATATTATTTTGCAAACAAATTTTAAAATTACTTTCAGAACACTGAAGACACTAAGAAACATGAAACAAGACCACAAACTCACCAATACGACAGTTAAGATTTACATAAAGCTCAGAAAAAGAAATGAAGTACATTAATTAAGTGAAAAGATCTCATGGATAACTTGCAAGCAGTGTTGTACCTTTTGCTGGTATGGTTTTCTCTGGAATAGTTTCCTCTTCTTCTTTCTCAGGAATAAACATAGGAACCTTTTCTTCAGGCACAACTTTCTTTGGTGCCTCAGGCACTTTAAAAGATATTAAGAACTTTTGCAATGTTCCAAAGAAAAATTGACAACGTAGAACAAAAAGACACCAACTTTAAGATAGTTACTGTAACAGTAAGTAACACAAGGGAAACTCAATTCATTACTTTCCATTCCTTTTATGAAAATAACAATTTGATTATGAGACTATGTGAGAATTTACTTTCGCCTAATTCTTATACTTAATTATTACCAACTGTATTACCATTGTAAACTGCAAATGAGCGGTTGTAGATTTTTTTAGTTTCTAACACATATCCTATAATTGTTTTCTTTTCAATTTTGTTCTAAAAACTCAGCTGCTTAGGTAGACTTTGCTCAGCTTTGAAGAAGAGGCTCTGAGTAATCTGCTTCCACATCAAATTTTGCATTTAGGATCCATCTTCTGGTTACTTACAGAGCCAATTGTGTTCTGACTTTTTTGTGTGTATTAGTTAGTAGGCTTGAGATTATAACATACACTTTCAAAATATACGTCAGAATGATCTCCATGAATTGAAGAATTTTGAGATAAAGTCCCACAGGACATTATTTCAGGTACTTTGTTGAAACATTGTGAGTTAGGAAGATGAATTCTCACTAACAATATCACAATGAATTCTTTAATTTATGGCAAACATTTAAAATTGAAAACAAGTAAATCATTCAAGACCAGATTTCTCAGCCCAAGGAAGCCCTACCTGAGATCTAGCACTCCACTATCTACAGTGGAGTAGCAGTGTGCTAGAACCTGGGATGTGGCTTCACATGACTATAAACTGATTCTACTGCAATATGAAAATATAAGGGAAGAGAATTATCTTCACACACTGCAAAATGATATACCTTTAGCTGGAGGAATTTTCTTTACTTTAGGAACTGCAACATGTACTTTTTCTTCTGGTACAGCTCTCTTGGGCACCTCTGGCACTTAAAAGATATTGTTTTGATAAGAATTTTTCTATTACATTTAGAACATCACAACTACTAAAAAAATACAGAACAAGGGTCACAAACAACCATAAGATGAAGAAAACTTCCTTAAAAAGAATAATTAAAGTTTACATCCAGCTTAATCACTAGAGATGAAGATCTGATGAACTGAGCAGAGCTTTCAGGTAATTTTCAGGAAGGAATGTTGTACCTTTTACTGGTATTTCTGGAATAGCTTCCTCTTCTTCCTCTTCTTCAGGAACAAAAGTAGGTGCCTCTTCAGGAGCAGGTCTTGGTATTTCTGGCACTTCTGAGGTAGTATTTAATTGTAAGAAACTTAGACACAATATCAGGAGCAGAGAGAGAACTTACACTGAAGCTGAAGAGCACAAATTAGCAAGTACATAGACAACATCAGAAGCAGAGAGACAACATACAGAAGCTGAAGAGTGCAAATTAGCAAGTACATTTTTAACAATCTGCTATGATACTACAGTTATACACTAATAACAAACACAGAAACAACAAGAAGCATTTTGCACAGATTCGCCGATGAGAAGAGATACCTTTGGCTGGTGAAGGCTCTGGCTTTTTATGTACAGGGACAGGTACTTTCTTTTCTGGAATTTTCTTGGGCACTTCAGGCACTTTAAAGACATTGTTGATTAAGAAAATAATTTTCAGTGTAACATAAAATAACTGTGTAGCTGACATTAAGATAACTACACAAACATGATAAATTTAATTGTGTATGATAACTGTTCTTAAAATAACAACTATAGATTCCTCCACAGATATAAATTTATAAACAACTAGTTGACTGCATTGTAAGTCAATGTAGTAAGGCTGGGGGGAAATCTAGATGTTTAGGTACATTATCTTTCAGAGCAGCTGGTTTTGAAACTGCAAGTATTTTAAAACAACTTAGAATTGTAAATAGCTATTATCTTTTGCCCCACTCAAAAAAAAAAAAACAAAAAACAAACAAAAAAAAAAAACCACAAAAAGGAGACAATACATGACACAAACATGGAAATTTAGAAAGTGTAAAGTAAATATATCACCCATGTTCAACATAAGTGTACATAACACAGTCACAATACAGTGCTCTGATAACACACAGGGCAATGAATGGTTCAGTATGAAATACACTAAGAAGAGGAGTGGGTTTGTTGCTTGCAGTCTTCTAAAACTGGAGAAACAAAACTAGGGTTACTTGTTTGAACCAGAAAATGGTGTACCTTTGGCTGATGGAGGTTCTTCCACTTTTTTAGGTACTGGGACAAGTACTTTCTCTTCTGGCACAGGTTTCTTTGGTACTTCAGGAACTTCAAAGATATAATTGCAATTAAAGAATTTCATTTTTGAACCACCACGCAAAGAATCAATAAAAATTGAATGAATCTATCTGAACGACAAAACGAACACACAAGAATAGACTCTTCAAACTACATTACATTAAAGAACACATGTGAACGAAGAACTTCGCTTTTTAAAAATATTTGGCTAAGAGCTGATATACCTTTAGCTGGTGGAAGATCCTTCTTTTTCTTTACAAGAATTGGAACCTTCTCCTCTTGCACAGGTTTCTTTGGCACTTCAGGAACTTTAAAGATATTATTGTAAAATGAGCCTGGAATAAGCAGCTGCAACACCATGACATAAAAGCCAATAACACTAAACATTTTAACACAAACGCACAGAATGACAGTTCTTAAGACCAATAATCCTTTTGCTGTCATCTTGCTTAATACAAGTGAGAAGATAAATGAAGTCTAGAAGACCTTTCTGATTACATATAATTATAAGTTGCTATACCTTTAGGTGGGGGAGCTTCCTTCTTCTTTGGCACCTGGACTTTCTTTTCAGGTTCAGGTTTCTTTGGCACCTCAGGCACTTCAAGAGATTTATTTTGGTTAAAACATAACCCACGAGCTATTCAAAACAGAGAATAGCAGAAAACAGCAGTGCAAACACATCAAACACAGAGCCCCCTCCCAAAAGAAAAGAAAAGAAAAGAAAAAATAATGCCCAAGTGAAGCATCTGCAACATGGTGTAAGTTATATATTCAGAGAATGCCTGCTAACATCAAGTGATGATATACCTTTTGCTGGAGGAACTTCCTTTTTCTTCAGAACAGGTATTTTTTCCTCTGGAACAGCCTTCTTGAGCACCTCAGGCACTTGAAAGATACCATTAATGTCTTAGATATTTACTTCTAAAACAACAGGAACAAACAAGCAAGCAAGAACTCCTAACACAAATAAATCTCAAAGTCATACCCAAAACAAACAGCTATAATTTAAAATGATTTGAGCACAAAGACAAAATAAAACAGAAAACAGATCACATTAATTGCTGCTCAGCCTATCCTCCTTGAAGATCCACAGATGCCACCAAGACATTTTCTTTTTTAATTCAAGAATTTACTTGTTGATCCAAAGACTGAGAAAGGCAGAATGTGGCTTTTTAGAACCAATTAAAGATAATGGTGGGGAACCTAACTAAAATACAAATTCAACCCTTTCCTCAATTTTTTGGAACAAATGAAAATGCTAACAGTAGATGAAAACAAACTTTGTAATAAGCACTTGCTTTAAGTGCAGTATTAATATTTAGGGTTTCACTTTTCTCCTTACTTTCTTCTAGAGCTATGATCCTAACACTTCTAAGACATTCAACAGGCTATACTTGATCATGCTGACTGCATCAGTTTTGCACATATATCAAATATATATTGCTGATTACATTTTATTCTTCAAAATTTTCCAAGTGCTACCAACATGCTAAAAGCAAGTGGACACAGTTTACCAATTGATTCAAATCCAACAGAGAACTGGACAAATAACAAGCACTCAGCAGTTCATACCATAATTTGTTGGTTAATGGCATCAAATCAAATCCTGACTCAGCTGAAATAAGCACAAATTTTCCATTTAACTGCACTTTCAACTAAAATGTATACTAATAGTTATTGTACTCTACAATCCAGAAGTATTCATGTAAGTTTTATGTCGATGTGAGGAGAATGATCACTTGCTGAGCATATTGAAGAAAGACTGCTGCACATACAGGTTAATTTTAACTGCTGAGATTAGTCAAGAGAAATTTTAACCAATCCTAATTTTCCAGCTCAGGAGAAACCTCACTTTTGCTGTGTGCAGCATGGCCTTTTCTTTAATAGGAAAAATGTACTAATCAATTTATTAAAATTATAGAGCAAACAACTTTAAATATAATTTTTACTCATTAGTTAGTTAAAAATTTTTTTTCCAACTTCCTTATGGGGAAAAAACCACTATGGGTTGATTTGATTCATATCTGGAAAATATGCTTTCTGTACTCTTAGACAATTGCATCATATTGGAAAACTGGACATAGTCCATGTCTTTATATTAAGACGTAGGAAGACTTTATTACTAAGATCTTGGCATGGTCCAGTTTTCCTCTCTAAACAGTGAATAACATGTTCACTCTGTTCTAACAACTTTGAAATTTTATACTATCAACATAAACATGATTTCTGAGGAAAATATCTAGAAATTAAGGGGATTGAAATATGTCAATTTAATAGAACTTTAATATCTTTTGTTTTCATAAATAAATACACTAACAACAATTACAGAATTTTCAAATAATTTTGAGAGGAATTCACAGAGGCTTGTGCTCTTAAATGACTTATTTTCAATTACCCTGGCCATTGGCTAGATAAAAATATAGTTTTTTGTTACACTTCTCACGAGCAATTCTAAACATTTCAAGCACAGACTGACAGTGGAATTTGACAAGGACAAAATAAAGTCCAATTAAATTGTCTTGGTTATATAGACTTCATGTGAAAGAGGAAAGAACATTTATGACGTGGAACATTTAAATTTGTGGAAGTAGTGAAGTGTAAGCATATAGCACACTTTCAACTCTGTATCCTAATCCTTAAAAGCCTTGGAAAAGAGCAATCTGTGAAGCACATCAGAACACACTAAGACAAAACTATTATACATTAACAGAAGATACTTCTCATTTTTGCACAGTCCTATTATTAAAGTATACCTCTAACTGGTGGTGGAGCCTCCTCTTCATATTGGGGAATTTCTGCCTCCTCCTCCTCATATTGAGGAACTTCCTCTTCATAATAAGCAGCTTCTTCTTCATAATGGGTGACTTCTTCCTCTTCATATTGAGGAACTTCTTCATACTGAGGAGCTTCTTCCTCATAGTGACTAATTTCTTCATAATGTTGGACTTCTTCCTCATAATGGATTACTTCCTTCTCATATTTGGTTACTTCTTCATATTGTGGAACCTCTTCTTCCTCCTCATCCTGAGGAACTTCAATATACACCTTTTCTTTTTGGACAACCATCTTGCGTACTTCGGGCACTTAAAAAGATATCAATTAAAAGAATTTTAAAATTTAGCACATACATCTTAATAATACTAAGGATCACAAGGCAATGGCAAGTAAGAATTAATATCAGAGGACAAACAATTCTCAGAAAACAGATCGGTACTCGCTATACATGGAACATACAGGACACAGAAAACGTTTATATCATATTTCAATACTTCATTCAGTATACCTTTGGCTGGTGGTCTTGGCATTTTTTTAGGAGGAGAAATTGGTACTCTTTCTTCAATGATAGCCCTTTCTGGTACATCAGGCACTTAAAAGATACAGTATATGTATATTTAAGAATCCTTAGAAGTGGCATTTAGAAGAAAAATATTCTTGTCAAGACAAAAAAAAATCATACAAATACATGGTTAATACACAAGACAATTGCACTTATTGACACTGGACATGTAATTACAGAACTAAAGTAGGCTGTAAATCAATAAAAAAACAATAAATGTTTCAAGATCCCATCGTGTTTGAGATGATTTCTACTTCATCCACTGCTGCCAGCAGTGAAGTTAAGTCTGCTGATGGGAAAAACTCAAAATCCATATTTGACCAACTACAAAACCACTAAATTCCATTTGCATCCTCTTTGGCTGTTCTTCTCCACAACAGTGACATCAGTAACAGAACAAAGTCTCAATCACTGTTAACAAAAGGTCTGCAAAGAAAACTCTAGATGAAGATGGGGGAGCGTGTAGAAAAAAGCTGAGTGAGTGGATAAGAATGGATAAGATCCCTAATCTAATTAAGGCTAAAAGATTTCACTGTTCAGTGAAGAAGGCATTTCTCTTCTGTCATTTGTTTTACATAATGCCTGGTTTCTTCAGTCATGGCAAGCAACCACTCTATAGCAGCAAAAAAAGTTCCAAAAGATTAAGATGTGAATATGCACAGATTTTATGATTCAGAAAATTCAGGAAAGAATGCATACTGTGTTTAAAAAGCATATTCTCTTCTCTTCCAGCAACAGCGTACGGGTTTTGCTTTCTGGGACTTACTAATCTATATCAAGGGAAGCTGCACAGTATTGTAACATCTGGGAGGCAGCAAAGCTTGCTAAGTTTGAGAATAATTTTGACCTTTATTCTGTCAGATCTGAGATCTTTATGATCTTTAAGGATGGAATCCATTCCGTCAATGGCAAATCTGAGAATTCCCACATGCTTCCTTCATGGCAAGCTACAGTGACTGTAGATGCAGAGGGAATGGGATGATGTGAAGACTACCAAGCTTTTTAAAAGTTCTCTGGCAGAGTTCTTGATTTTTAATTGTAAGGGCCAAGTACATCTCTATTTGAAATCTTAAAACTGACTGGAACTGGTAACTTTGATTGATTTGATTACAAAAACTGCATTGTGAGTAAATACTCTTCTCAGGAAAAGCAGGTTTCTATGGATTCTTTTATCACAACAACACTTCAATTTGCTGGGAGAACAGGTGAATTTGATATCCTTTTGTTTTGACCCTTATTTTCCAAAAACAGCTGGTAAATTACAAAGACAGTCCTCTTATATTTTCCTTACAATATTCATGATCAGCCTGTCCCCAAACCATTCTCCAGTAGATTAAATAAATTATTTAAACTTCACATTGATGTGGTTATATTAGTTTTTCAATTCATACTGATATATTCAGGGTGATGATAATTTTATCAACAGCAACAGGAGCAAAAATAGTAAGTGTGAGCCAGCTTGTGAATAATTTTCCACAAATCAATAGATTACTTCCCTAAGTAATATGGCAATTAATTTTCTTTAAGAGCCATGGACTTTGATTAAAACCCTCCACCTGGCAGGTCTGACACATGAGATTATGCTAAGCCACAGCTGCCTTGTTTTCCCTCAAATGTCCATGAGATGGCAGGATTTGCAAAGGAGGGTCTAGTGAAATAGTTGAGCTTTCACTGTAACAATAAGCCAGAATGAAAAAATTAAGCCTTTTTTGAGACTTAAATATTGCTCTGGGATTCCTTTGGTATTCTACAAGCTTCATCTTTAAGATAAACTAATCATCAATTGTATTCACAGAAAAATAGATTATATTATGGTATCTTCTTTTTCTTTTTTTTTTCTTTTTTTTTCTTTTTTCTGTCAAATGTAAATTTGGACAAAGTTTGTCTTTGTTCATACCTGTGTATGAAATCTCCTCCTTTGTGTGAAGAGAAACAGACACTTCCTCTGACATAGCCCAGTGTTCTTCTTCTGTTGGCACTTTAAAGACAGAGTCTAGTTTAATATCTTTTCTGGTGCAATATCATGTACAAATACATATCCCATTAAGTGTTTCTTAGAAAAGTGATAATTATTTCCAGACATCTCTCACACCCGAAGTAACTGGGGAAAATATCTCTAGTGTATTACAAAGATTCTTTTAAGGGTCCCTTGGGGGATGCTGTTGGAGCACTAGAACTATAAAAAAATGTGCCAGAATGTTAGGTTTTAAGCTCTCATGGTATTGCTTTAGGGAAGTCTGTTCATAGATTAATCCATGGGCAGGAGTACCTTCTCGTGGTGGTGACACTTTTCTTTTTGGAACAGCAACACGTACTCTTTCTTCTTGGATCATTTTCTTTTGCTCTTCTGGCACTTTAAAGACAGTAGTTGTAAGAATGCTAAATTCTTAAAGAAATAATGTATTTCCATACAATGTCCATACAAAAGTATAATGAAAAAATAATTACAAGGGAATAGAACAGATCTACACATCAACAATACTTACAGTAAACACAACAAAAACAACACACAAACATAAAGACATTTAAATTCACAGAGAAACTGACCAGCTGAATTTTTAATACATGGTGGCTAGGACGGCACTGAGTATTTGGGAGAATATTCTTTTGGAGGTGTTCCAAGAATAAATTCCCTAGAGCTAGTTCCTTTGAAACACCTGACAATTTTAGTAGCAGTAGAAATATAAGCTACTAAAGTAATACAGAAAACGTTAGACTCACATACAGTGTAAAACGCATCAAAAAGCAAACTGCATAAACACACAAAATGAGTACGCAAAGATAGAGATGAAAGATTTCTCTAGGTCCTTCAGAAACATAATTTAATCACAAAACACATGACACTGAACATACATGACAAAATTACATTTCAAACACAAGATCAGAGAAGCGCAACATATTTCTAAGACCGAAATCTACCACTCTGAAAATTGACTACGTTCTAATACATTGATATTATTTTTCTAAATGTGTTCACATTTATTCGCTGAGTAAATTGCTTCATTTAGCTCTCCAAAGCACTTAAGCAGCCATTGTAAACAATGAAGTTACTAGCAGCTTAGAAAATGCAAGGAATGCAGACGTGTGACTGTTCTCCATCACCTACTGCATTTTTTGCAAGAGAGAAGACCAAGTTCCTTTCTCATTTATAAAGCTCCTTCTCATTTATAATCAAGATGATAGAGAATGGAATATTAGCCAGGCAGATGATGAGTATGATACATGCACATATCTGACATTTAGAAGTCTTCTCTACTTTGAAAAGAACTTAGATACCTTTAGCTGGTGGAGCGGCCACTTTCCGTGAAACCGGAACAGGAACTTTCTCTTCTGGCACAGTCTTCTTGGGCACTGCTGGCATTTTTAAAATTTTTGTTTGTTTGAAAAGATTTTGACTTAGTCACAAACATTATCAGATGACAAAACACAAAAGCAGAGACCTGATAATTCTTTAACTCAAATGCGCAAATGACAACAAACAACAACAAAACAATTTGTGCTATACAACTATATGCAAAAAATATAAATCACCAGATAAAAATGCTTTCTTATGTAGCTCTGAAAAATTATATACCTCTTTTGGGTGGAGCCTCATCTTTTTTAGCAACCGCAACTTTTTCTTCTGTGATAATTTTTCTGTGCACTTGAGTCACTTTGAAAGAATAAGAATACTTAATTGTAACATTTGATGTGAAGACGCATGGAGTTTTTTGTACTTCATCTGATTTTGCATAAAAGAAAATGCTTAGGAAACTTCAACAACAAAAGCGAGACATCACAGAAGAGTGTACTTCAAACCATAGAACAAATACAGCAAACAGTTGGAAGAAAGGAGAGATGCAAAGAGATCACAGATATGAGCAAGCAAGAACTTTTATGTAAAACACCTGAACACAAATACTGCAAGACAAACAAGAAAACGTTTCATGACATTATTCTGTTTACCTTTGGTTGGTGGTGGTTCTTCAACAGCTATCTCAAAAGTGGGCACTTCTTCTGGACGTTCTTAAAAAAGATTGTGCAACTTTAGAAAATGGGATTGACCTCACCAACAGGCATAACAAAAATATATAAATGCCTCCAGCAAGACACAATCCATAGTTCATATTGTAGACAAACAGACATAAGTACATGCTTAACGCTTAAGAATTTTGGTTTGTGGGTTTTATTTATCAGCATGCATGCATGTCAAAGAAGGAACGTAGGAATAAATTTATTTATTTGTTTATGCAAGTGGACCAAACAACAGATATACCTCTTGATGGTGGAGCCTCCACTTTCTTAGGAACAGGGACAGGTACTTTCTCTTTCGGAGCTACTTTTTTATGAACTTCAGGCACTTCAAAAATATGAGTAAGATGGGAAGATGAGAAAGAATAAGTTGTAATGTTTGTAATTATCTAGTACATTACTTTTTGTCTTTTTTTTTTTTTATAGTAGCAATTTACTGAGTTATTTTTCATAGTAGAAGATGGAATTTCGGACAATAACTCATCATTGAAAGCAGACAATATCCATGGCAGCATAAAAAGACAGTATGATAAACATTATCCCCTTTAAGAGGCGCATATAACATCATCCAAATGAGGAACTGTTTTATACCTTTAGCTGCTGGAGCTTCCTTCAGAGCAGCTGGAATTTCTGGTTCAGGGGCAACTCTCCTAGGCTTCTCAGGCACTTTAAGAGATTACAACACATAGTTTTATAAAGAAGAATAGTATCACTTTAGCATACAGACATTTCCTTAATGTAAAAACCCACAAATGTACAGAAACACATAGTGGCAACATATACTCAGAAGCATGACACAAAGAACACTGAAACAGTAACAAGCACTGTTTTTAAATGAAAAGAATGTATACCTTTAGCAGGTGGGGCTTCCTTTCTTTTAGGCACAGTTACCTTCTCTTCTATGTAATAAGACTCTTCTTCAGTCACTTAAAAATAGTAAAATAAAAATACTTGAATTTCAGTACTAGACATCTATTACTGTCTTTACAACACTGGTATGAAACAAAATATTTGTAAGACAAGAGTAAGAAGTGAGAATTACTAAAAGACATCTCTGGTGTCTTTTAAAATCTAGATTTTTACCCTCCTGCTCCTTCTGAAGTCAGTGGAACAAGTCCAAGCAACTTAAGACTTATCTTGTATTTCCGTGAATTGGAAAATCTGGCATATGAAGTGCCAGATCAGAACTTTCCATTCCTGTGTTTGTTAGTACACTATCAGAACTTGTCCACTTCAACAAAGCTTCCCAGATACTTATAAAAAAAATCATTAATTCATTGGATGAAGTTATCCCTTGTAAATACTTTCCATGGTGTTGCTTTTGAAGAAAATTGAGACAATCGGTATAATGTTACTGTTCTTCACAGAATTATTTTAACACAGATAAACTCAAATTGGGAATAATTTTATCAGTTTACTGTGAAATGGTATAAGAAACTGGAATACATCATGAGATTCTGAAGGGTCTTTACTTCATCCAGAAAACAAAGTGAAAGAGTAATTTTCAACAGAGAGTAAGTGTAAAAAAAAAAAAAAAAAAAAAGCAAAAAACAAAGAGACACCTTATTTTCACTGTATCAAAGCAAGAGTAATTACACTTCTCGAAAGCAAGACAAATTGAAGACAGTATTACAGTTTCTGAAATATGAAACTTAAGGCATATTTGTGCAGCAGTAAAATTTCCTTTTAAATAGAGTAGATCTTTATGCTATTTTTGATACAAAACAAAACTTTATTTTTGTTGTTGTCTAGTATTCTTGAATTGTGATCATACCTTCAGAAACCTCCTCTCTGTGAATGGAAACAGATACTTCCTCTGTTTCTTCTTCAGACCACTCTTCAACTATTGGTTCTTTAAAGAAAATATTTAGTTTTATTATTTCTGGTGGATGAGTAGATGGTTCAATGGACGGACAAGGTGAAGATCACCTCTTAAAAGTTCTGTATAACAACATACATATTGTATAGAAAGTGTTGTGCAGACATTCATGATCTGCACTAAGTGACCCATGTACGATATTGTGTACTGCTGTCTCTCTCAAATATTTTTCACAGGTCAAATGTCAGCCCATCAGAATGCCTCAACTCCCCAGACCTCCCCCTCACAACAGCTGATGTGGGGAAAGAATTAGATGTTGTTACTTGATCTAGCTACATGAAAGTAAGAAGGATACAAGATAAGGGCAGGTCATGAATTGAAAGGAAAGCTTGTCATATATGTCTACAAATATGACTGAATCAGAGAAAACATCAGAGACTGATTTGCAGGGGAGAAAAATTAACAGTATATCAGTACATGTGAGCATACATTAGTATGTTCATATTGCAAATAGATAACTTCCATATCTTCCTGTAAAGCCCACTTGTATTTTTAATAGAACATATAAATTATGTTGACAAGCAAATCACTAAAGGCATATGGAATGTCAAAATGTTGATTTCCTCTGTCTTGAAACAGACCAACTTTAAAACAACCAATCCCAGCCTTTTTTGAGTATGAGAATCTGAACTAAAAGAGTTCTTGTGGAGAACATAATCCTGCTACTTGCCAGGCTGCAGAGAGCAAGTAGGGAGTACAAGAAATGGATAGCTGAGGTCCTAAGTGCTGGTATCTAACCTCAACACTATACATCTATGCATCTCATGAAAGTTTGCTGGTAAGATTAGTAGTAGTATTCCCATACATTTCATGGGATGTTAAGCGGCATTCAGAGGGTATTAACTAACTAGAAGTCTATAAAATATTCCTACAGAAAACTCACTCAAAATAACTAACACAAAATTCTTGCATATTTTGATCTTGGTCTTAGAGCAAGAGACTTGTAAAAGAAGCATAGGTTTCTCATTGGCAGTTGTTAACAATCTACCTTCAGGTGATGGGATTTCTTCTGGAACAGCAATAGATATTCTTTCTTCTGTAATAAGCATTCTTTCTTCAAAAGTTGCTCTCTTCTGCACTTCCGGTACTTTGAAAGATAATAGCATTAAATGGATGATTTTCTAATGCCAGTGTGAAAGCCACCTTCCAAAATGCAAGTAACTAAGTTTCCAAAGAATTGCTTAAGGGTCTTGAACAAATAACACAACAGAGATTCAACACTTAACATTCATATTTTTGTACGTACAGCACACAAAAAGTAATCATTTTTTTGCTGTCACTAAATCAGTACTGCGGAATTCATAAAGGCAGCACAAATGAATGACAAGACAGAACATACACACAGAAGCTAAGAAACAGCATTTTATTTATTCTACTGGAAAGCATACCTTTAGCTGGAGGAGCCTCAACTTTTTTAGGAACAGCAGGAGGTACCTTTTCTTTAGGGACAGGTTTCTTAGGAACTGCAGGCACTTTTAAAAAAAACATTTAATTTTAGGATCTAGAAAGTGAAAAACTTTCAAAAGCAACACGAAATAGAAAGGTATTGTTCAAACAGAAGATTACACAGACATTTTGTTTACAAAGCACAACTGACTAAACTGAGGGAAATGTTTATGTTCTGAAGACTAGGAGAGAATACCTTTTGCAGGTGGAGCCTCTTCTAGTTTAGGAATCTGAGGCAATTTTTCTTCTGGTACTGGTTTCTTAGGTACTTCTGGTGCTTCAGAGATATTAATTAAACAATATTAAATAAAATTACAAGTGTCTCAAGACTACATCTAAAGCACAATTACCAACAAATCTGACACACAAAAAAAACCACGTAACTAGTATTACTGAAGCACAACTGAACCCAGATTCACCTAACAATAAAGAACAAAATTAGACAAACAAAATGCTTAAGATATTTGATTTAAGTATACCTTTAGGGGGTGGAGCTGCTTCTCTTTTTGGAACAGCAACTTTTTTCTCAGGGGGAGCTCTTTTGGGCTCCTCTGGCACTTAAAAAACATGAAACAAAACAATTGAATTCCATGTTTCAAAGATCTGTTTGAGTATTTTACAAATGCATCCATTCATAAGAATATCAGGACACGTCAATATCACATAAATATTACATCTAACACAGAAAAATATAAGACTAACATACAGTTGAAAAAAACATTTATCTATTCAGTCACAGGAAGCCTCTAAAGTGCTTTGAGACTAATTCCTTAACTTGAGAGAGCTACTTGAGTATATTACCTGACCTTAAAAAGTGTTACATGCATACAAACAATTATACATTAAAAAAAAAAAAAGCACCTGACAAATATAATTACATAGAAACTAAAACCAACAAAAAAACAGTTAAAAAAAAAGATATTTGAGAGGTACACTCCATCACTAAATATACCTTTGAGAGGTGGAGGTTCTACTTTGTGAACTGGAATGTGTACCTTTTCTTCAGGTGGAGGTTTTTTAGGCACTTCAGGCACTTTAAAGACATTAAAATGTATTTAGAGAATCTTGTCAAAGCTTTTGAATTGTCTTAGATGAGAAGAGACACACAACACACATACATTACATTTGCTTACATTTAAAATTGAGTAGTAACTTGAACAAAACAGTACAGAACAGGTTAAAGTTAACTTTCAAAAGATTCTGTACCTTTTACTGGGGGAGACACCTCCTTCTTAGCAACAGCAACTCTCTTTTCTGGAACAGGTTTCTTAGGGACCTCAGGCACTTGGAAAGCATTTCCAAAGAGAGAGAACTTTAGTTTTCACAACACTTATTCAGATTTCAAGACTGCTCTATAACACACAATGTCTAGGCAAATAGTTAAACACTGCAGCACAATACATTGTACAACCCTTTGGACATAATGCAGACTATTTAGGAAAGACACAAAAATACAACATAAAATTCCAATATCAACATTTATGTGCTATTGCTTTTCATGGCACTCTAGAAGAAAAAATACCCAACTCTTATCTGCAAAAAACACACAGTCAAAGCAAACACAAGAAACAAACACAAGATTGTTAGGAAAGAGAAGAGCCAACACTGAGACACATTCAAGCACTGTAAACTAAGATAGAGCACAAAGCAAAAAAAGAGAACAGGCAAAATGAAAGGCACATAGACAGCAGATTCATGAAAACATTCAAGACAGCTTACAAAAATATACTGAAAGATAGTAAGATTTTTTATTTTTTTTTTAACTTGGGTAGAAGAAGTACCTTTAGCAGGTGGAGCTTCTTTTGGGACAGGAACAGGCTTTCTTTCTTCTGGGACATGCCTCTTTGTTATCTCAGGCACTTTAAAGAGATATGTGGTGAACATTTAGAAGATGGAAAGAGAGTACATTGCTGTAGGCTGTTTTCAATATGCTGTGTAAGCAAACACCGCATGTTAAAAAATATGCCATTTTTCAGACAGGGAAATATTCTCAAATTTTCCCAAAAAATCAAAGATTTAATTAAAGTACTGATTAAGAAGTAGACTTGGAAACGTGGTAGGAGATGATGTTTGAGGGCAGAACCATAAGAACTGAGCCTTGATATGCTGTTCTTTGATACAGAGTGGTAAGACAAATAAATTAAAAAAAAAAATTAGGCAGATAATGCAAAGATTTAATTCACCTTCAACGTGATGAATCTCCAGTTCTTCAGAAATGACCTCTCGTTCTTCCTCCTCTTCAACTTCCTTATGTGCTGCAACAGGAATTTGAAAGATATTAAATACAGAGGTGTGAAATCCTAATGTCTGTAGTAAACTGAAATACTTTTAAGATATTATGTGTCCAGTACACAAAGGTTCACTGACAACATTTGCTAATGTTGTCCAGAAAATCAATTGAATGTGCAGATCTCACAGTGAGCTTTAAGATTCAATTTTTAAAAAAAAATCTTAAATATTGATTAGTATCTCATTCTTAAGCAATCTACCTTCAATTGGGTAAACAGCTTCAAAGAATCTTTCTTCAACTGTTTTCTCATGCTCTGTAGGCTCTTCAAAGAGAAGCATTTAAATAATGTTTAGAAATAATAGCTTAGATGTTAACATCTGTTAATCTAAAGAAAACTGAGGATAAATAGCACAATGAACAAAAATAAGCAAGGCATGTCGAAACATAAATGTCTAAATATGTAATTTGAAACAGAAAAATTGGCTTAAAGAAAAAATGGCAATACAGAAAGTACTGGGTTTTTTTGGGTGTGTGTGATTTTTTTTAACATTACTTTTTTTTTAATTTGTTTTTAAAACTTTTTTTTTTTTTTTTTTTTTTTTTTTAAACATACCTGTGATATATGAATACTCTTCTTCTCTGCGGACAGAAACTGACATCTTTTCTTCTGAAACAGTCCATCTTTCTACTGTCGGTACTTTAAAGATAGGATTTTGTTTTAGTATTTTATATTGTAGATCCACAGCAGTGGTAGAGAGCATGTGAATTTTATGAAATCTGTATCTGTATTGTATGCTAAAGTCTTAGAACATATTTAGACAGTCAGTAATGACATTCTGAAACACTGAATACACAACAACAACAGATGTAAAATTTACTTGGTTAGAAACTAAGGATAAAGATATTCCTAACAAGAGAATATAAAATAAATTCATGCTCAGACTTCTGCAATTAGTGTATCACAATGATTTCAAAGGCACTTCTTCAAGGAAGTGTTAGGGCACTGAGATGTTATATAAGCATGTGCCAACAGGCAGAACATTTAAAGAGAAAACCAAATCAAAGTACAATATCCGACAGACTATTTGAATACAAATCACAAAGACAGCCACAAACACGACAAGAACATACTTTATGACACACAGAATCATGGTAGACATACATTTTGCACAATGAAAGTAGTCACAGTATGATCAGTACAACAGATCCAAGTACATGCACAGTTCTATATGTTCACAAGAGACACAAGAATTCACAGGGTACTGGAAATATTGTAAAGTACAATTGAAAGCTGCAGATCTTTACCTTCCTTTTTCATAACCTTTTCCTCGACGATCATTGGTGTAGGCTTTGCTGATGGGATTTTCTTGGTAACTGTTAGCATTAAATTTGGTTAATCAGACATATATTCAGAAAAGAGATTAAAACAAATTATGGCTTTTTAGGAATAATGTTGGAAACACAACAAACAATCTAGCCCAGAACCATACAAAGCAAGAAAAAAAGAAGTGCTTGCTTCTTTCAATTTGCTGCCTTCTAAAGGGGCTGGTAACTTCTGTAGTGCAGAGAAGGTCATTATCCTAACGTATTTTGAATTCTAGCCTGATTTCCTGCTGCAGAATGGTAAATGCTATATGAGAAGAACTGGTTACCAAGTGAATGAAGATGCATCTTGTAACTAAGATATCCTGATAGACAAGTCAAGGTGGAAATTTGAGGAAGATGGAGATTTCACATCTTGAGCTTAAAGTGAAACACTTTTTGTCACTTGATCCAATTATATACTTTCTGTTTTAAAGCATCCATTGTCAACAACTAAATTTCCTATTTTCACCTAAAAAACTTTTTGTCTTCCTTTTACAAAATGCTGCAGAAGCCGTTATTACAGCTGTTTTAAAGACTGACAAATTGGTCAGATCCATGTGAAATGAATCATAGAATTGCTCAGGTTGAAAAAGATCTTAAAGATCATCAAGCCCAATCACAGCCTAACCATACTATCATAACTCTAACAACCCTCTGCTAAATCATGTGCCTGAACACCACATCCAAACCATTTTTTAACACATCCAGGGATGGTGACTCAACCATCTCCCTGGGTAGTCTACTCCAGTGCTTAACAACCCTTTCTGTAAAGAAGTTTTTCCTGATATACAACGTAAATCTCCCCTGGCACAACTTGAGGCCATTTCCCCTTGTCCTGTCACCTATCACCAGCGAGAAGAGACTAACCCCACTCTCACCGCAATCACCTGTCAGGTACTTGAAGAGAGCAACAACGTCTCCCCTCAGCCTCCTCTTCCCCAGACTAAACAGCCCCTATTCTTCAGTTGCTCCTTGTAGGGCATATTCTCCAAGCCTTTCACAAGCCTTCTTGCCCTTCATGGGACACAGTCCAGCACCTCCATGTCCTTTCTATACTGAGGTGCCCAAAACTGAACACTGTACTCGAAATGAGGCCTCACCAATGCTGAGTACAGGGGCAGGATTACTTCTCTAATCCTTCTCACCACACTATTCCTGATACGAGCCATGGTGCCATTGGCCTTCTTGGCCACCTGGGCACACTGCTGGCTCATATTCAGCCAACTGTCCATCAGTACACCAAGGTCCCTTTCCATCAGGCAGCTTTCCAGCCACTCCTCCCCAAGCCTGTACTGTTGCCTGGGGTTGTTGTGACTAAACAAGCACATGCGTATTAGCTAAGTAACTTTCACATAAAGGCAACATTAAGGTAATTAAGCAGTAGTTACCCTCAGCCCGTTTGAGTTTTTCCTCTGCAACCCTCTGAGTGGTAATCTCAACTTTTTCATCAACAGGTTTCTTCACAACTGTAAGCAATACAAATATACTCATCATTTGTGTCATCTTGCAAATTATTTTTCAGACATAAAACAGGTAGAACTGACTTTTTCCTGTTTAAGATATGAGCATCCAATGCATTATTCAGCACACTGTTCACTGCCACTGAACAATAGTGGTAAAGGTATTCATGAAATAGGCAATACAGCCCACCTTCCCCTGAGAGATATGCATTGATCTATACGAACAGTTCTTAGAAACTCCAGCTTCCACTGGCTTAAAAACATCACTTAGGTCCAAAGCTAATATATTTTAAGAGGGAAAGATTATTGAAGCACAGATTAATTTTACTAACAGTTCTGATTTTGCTTCAATCATTTTGTCATATTCTCTCTCTGCAGGAAAATCTGAGGTGAGAGAACAGAAGGGTTGCCATGCCATGGCCAGGGCACTGTTCAACATGAAGATCATTCTCTCCTCTTCAAAGAAATGAAGCCATTGCAGTACAGCTTGAGGAAGTAGCATGAGAGAGGTCAAAACGAGCACTACTGTTAATTTTGCAAGAATGACATACCTTTATGAACTGTAATTTCTTTCTTTTCCTTCTTTTCAGCTGTAATTGCTGCAGGCTTTCGCTCAGGCACAGGCTTCTTAGGAACTTCCACCACTTTAAAAATAAAAACATTTCCTAATGATGAAAATTACATTTTCTAAAGTCTCACAGAAGGAATTAGTTACGTCATTATAAGATTATGAGTTGAAACAAACACACAGTTTTGAAGATTGAACTGCTGCTGTACATTTTTTTTGCTTATTTCCATGTTTTTCCATTAAAATCACATTCTTATCATAGAGGCATACTATAGCTGAAGCACACAAGGAATTGCAAAATTATCCCACCATTAGCATAAAAAAATTGATATTAGAAAAATTTATCTAAATCAAGTCTATCTAGAATGTGTGGATGTGTGAAAATGATAGCAGAAATATCCTGAACAACTGAAAATAAAACAAATTACAAACTCTTAATTCATATTAGATTTTAAAGATGGCCCAATCTGCAAAGTTTGCTGGTAATCCTATAATAGTGTATCATTTGCATTTACATTTTGCCATACCAGGGTCCTTATATTGTCAAGTCCTAGTTACAATTTGGCAGCATGTTTGGATTCAATTGGTAAAACAATTGTAAATCTTTTATACCTTCTTCATGAATGATTTGTTTTTCTTCATAAGCCACCTCCCTTTTCTCGTAAGTTTCTTCCCATTCCTCTTCTCCTTCATCATAACCTTCTTCCTTGAAATAATAATCATGATCTTCTCCATAATCTTCTTCCCATTCTTCATAAACTTCTTTGGGTTTTTCATATACTTCCATTTTTTCTTCATGAATCTCTTCTCTCCTTGCCATAGATGTTATTTTGACCTCTTTGGGCTTCTCTGGCAGTATCTCAGGAACTTAAAAACAAAGCAAAAGAAAACAACCATGTTATCATCATAGCCTGGAATCTGCAAAGTGTATTGGATGTTCACAGTTAGTGAAATTAGTTCTTCCTTGCAGACAGTGTTATGTGAATTTTTTTTATAAGATCTTACAGATCTTATAAAAGATCATAAGCACAGACATCCAAGAGATGTCTTTTCCCAAAATAATGTTACTATTTTTAAGAGAGTATTTGTTGTGGTTTTTTTTTCTTTTTTTTTCTTTTCTTTTTTTTTTTTTTCAAGTTACCTTCAGGTGGTGGGATTTCCTTGGGACCCTTTTTAACCACCTTTTTCGAGACTTTCTTTACTGGAACTTTCTTTTCTGCTTAAAATATATATATATGGAAATTGAAGTTAAAACAAAAGAACAAAACATAACTAAACATATGTACACTATCTAGTTACTTTAAGTATTCTTACCTGGCTTTTTCTCCTCTGGTGGTGTAATGAGGGGCAGAAGAATAGGAATGGGGGCAGCTTCTGAAAATATATATATATACATTTAGAACGAGTATGGTATTGAATTCTAATTGAAGAAAAATCATATTGCATTTGAAAAATGAGATTTTTTTTTTTTACTGTACTTGCAGAATAGGAGCAAAATTGGTGCTTACTCTGATAGTTCACTGTAGCTGGAACAATGTGTTTTGAATGGAAATCTGTAGTCGGCCTTTATTTGCATACTGATACTTGGAAGCTTTTTTTCCTAGCACCATTCTCCTTTTCTTGCTGATAGTAAATCATCCAGATATAAAATCTTTTCCCTCCTGCTGTATCTCAAAGCATTTACCAAATTATCATGGAAATGAAACAAAGAATGAATTTCTAGGTCCATACTGAACTGCTGAATCTAGCAGAAACATATGTAATGCTTGTCTGTAGTCCACTCACAGAGTCTGGGAAGCTAAGGGAGTTCCAACCTGTTCCAATCTGTTTATACAGCTTCAAAATAATGTTCGTCTTTCATTTTCTTTTATTTTTTTTATTTCTTTTAAAGAGCACTCCTATTTTATGGTTTTCACCTTCCACAATGCAAAATGAGTCCAACCAAGCAAAGGCTTACTCTTACATATTTCTAAAGAGTGGACTAACCAGATTCTATCAAAACCTTATCTGTGATCTTTCTTTGAGGCTCCTACTGCCTTGCTGTTTTAATACTGACATAAAAGAGAACTGCAGAACAAGTCTAGTTTGTTATTTTACCTTCAGCTGGTTTTGGAGGTGGAACTGCTACCTTGGCATCAGGAACATCTAGAAAATAAAAACATTTAACTATGTAAAAGAAATAGATATATGAATTTGCTGCTCCGAGGACTAGCTCATGGTGTTTCATTTTTTCTTGTTCTAGCACACAGTTATCTTGGCCCTTAAGCATAAGCAACCCAATGTATAGAAAACTATTTGAATTAATCTTTCTTATATGGCCAGACTTTACTGTTTTTTTTGTTGTTGTTGTTGTTGTTGTTGTTGTTTTTTTATTATTTCTACATACTGCTCACCTCATTCTGGAGTAGGCTCTTCCTTAAGAACATTCAGAAAGGAAGATCATTATACATCATAAGGAGATTATTGCTATCTATTTTGCTTCCTTGGTTAATTATTTTTCAGCTGTGATGAGGACATTGATTATATTTATTGGTATCTCTTCATTGCTGTATTCCTCAGTCATTTAAATAAACTCATTTGTTCTAGAAAATATAGTTTCCCATACCTACCATACAAAATAAGACCCCAGACATGATGATAATCAGTGATTTTAAAGTTACCACAGTAGTAATCACCATAGTGTATTAGAATAAATAATTCCTCATGTATACAGGTAAGACGTATTATTTCAGAGTGTAGGTTTGATTTAATACAAGCATGAAAAAAGGATAAAGCAGAGCAATGCATTCTATGACAGATAACAGACACGCTAATCTTGTGCATGATCTTTACCTGGAGGCTTCAACTCCAGTTTGATTTCTGCAAAAGAAAAATAAATTTCTTTCAGAATTATTTGTTCCAGAATCATGCTTTAAACTCACAGATTTGCAGACGCTATGATCACAAAATTGTTTTAAAAATCGGCTAACCTTTGGTTACCAGATAGAGCTCTGCAGTGCTTCTTGCTTCTCCCCTTGGTTCGAGACGAGCAATTACAGAATATACACCTGCAACAGCCAAGAATTTTGTATTAATATGACTTTATAATTAAAAGAACACACAACAAAATCTGATAAAGTAGCATCAGTCCAAACATTCTAGGAATTTTTACCTTCATCGTCTGCAGTAACATTGTGAATAGTCATATAATGACAACGACCTTCACTTCTGAAGCTGTACTTCGGGCTTTCTCTCAGTTCAGTGGGGCCTTTATACCATGTCACAACTGCATCATCAAAGGAAACTTCACACTCAAAGGTAGCAGATTGGTGTTCGCTTACTACAATGTTCTGTATGCTCTTTGTGAACTGAATTGGTTCAGCTGTTTTAGAAACAAAAAATAAGTAAGTTATTGTCTACCATTCAGGCTATTTAGCTTTCATGACAATAACACATTATAGTAAGGTATAATAACAAATAAGAAACAAGAGTTTCCATCTACTGTGAAGTTTTCTACATAAGAATGAAGATTAGAAGATGTAAGTATATAAATATAATAAGATTGCTGTAGATAAATTATACAAGAGAAGTCATAAGGGAAATAAAGAGAAGGTAAAGAATAATTAAAGAAAAAGAAGTAATCCAAGGAAAAAGAGGAAAATATGAGAGCATCAGGAAAAAAGAAAATACAAGAAAATAGGACTGATGATTTCAGATCAAGAGGTCATTACTAATGATGACTTAGTTAAAAATATTAAATTACACAAATACTATCACATATGGTTCAAAGAGAAAGAAAAGCAAAACTTCTTGTATGATCAATTTTCAAGTTTGAGGATATTTCTTTAAGAAATCCCTTTTATTTTCATCTTTTCTGTTAATGGGATATCCAGCAACTGTTTATCACTACTGTAATAAAGATATTCTATATCTGTTTACAAACCTTCAATGGCCAGATCAGCAGTTGTTTCTAGATTGTCAAGCTTGCAGGTATACTGTCCCTGGTCTTCTGTTCTAACATCCTTGATGATGAGTTTGTGTACTTTGTCGGAGACTTGTGTTGAATATCTCCCTCCTATCTTAATTGGCCTCCCATTTCTATACCACTGAGACTTGGCATTTGGGATAGAAAACTGACAAGACAGCGTGCATGTGTTTCCTTCCTTGAAAGTAGTGTCATGAAGATGCCGTTCAACTGCAGGCTCTATTAGCATGTTAAAACATACATTTTAGAAGACATCATACAATATAATAAATAAAGTAAAAAATACTTCAAATACACACTTCAAAATATACTTACCAATCACAGTTAGTCTAGCACTGGCAATGTGCGGTCCACACACTATTCTGTAATTCCCTTGATCTTCAAGTTGGCAGTTTCTGATTTTCAGTATGTGGCGATCACCTTCAATTTTAATTTCATATTTGTCGCTGGAGTCTAGTTTCTGAGTTCCCTTGTACCATGAAAGCTTAATTTCTGGATAGTTAATTTTAATCTCACATTCAAAGATAGCATCTTCATCTGTTAAAACTGTTTGATTTTCGATGTCTCTGATTAGAGTAACAGGCTGAAAAAAATATTAGTTTAAATTAGTTTCATCTTTCTTGTTATGGGTTTGAATATTTCATGAATCAGGACAAAAATATGTCACCTCTGTTTGTGTGAGCCGTTGCTGAATAAATGCTACAAGTTCTTCAAACTCCTGGTCCTCTTTTTGAGCCTTTTCTGTGAGCTCAATTTCCTGTAATAAGACAAAATGTACATAATGGTTAGATACTAAATGCCAAGTTGGCATGTTTATCCAACACAGAATTAGTTCTTACATCAAATTTGATGTAACCATACTATAACTAGTCTATCTTCCCATCCTAAAAATAGTAGCCACATAGTCAAGGCAGAACGCAGTTGGCCAGAAGGGCCATCCCTTCTTCTTTGGTTTGAGCATGCAGGAAATTGAGAACGATCAGTAAAACATCTGAACAGATTCCAGAAAAGCCTGTATAGAAAGTACAGGTCACCACGTCTGTTTACAAGAACTTTGTTACTTCTAACAAAAACAATGCCATAGTGGCAATATATCTCACCAATCTATGGCTTTCTTCTTCTCTGGTCTGCTTTAGTAACTCAAAAGCTTGCAGGAGGCCACGGAAATCTGTAATTCCATACATGCGAGCATATTTCTCGTATTCTTTGGGATCAACATTTTTGAGAAGTTCCAAGATATCGATAGTCTGCTCTTCATCTTCCTTCTTTTTTGTTGGAATTCTATTCAAACCAATAACAAACATTAAATTTATTAAGTTTCCTAGAAAGACGTCCACTGAAAAAAAATCCATCAACTTAGAACTGCTACATACAGCACAATCCTTTAGTGTAACCTAGTCAGGTGCTTCTATTTTCAGTACACAATTAAACACGTATAATAAACATTAAACATTGTATCTTGATCTGAGTCTTATAATCAAAAAGTTCTGTGTTGATGGGAAGGTAGTTTATACAAATTCTGTGTATACCTTTTCAGTTTTCCCCTGACATCCTCTTCAACAACTTCTTGCTTCCTTTCTTCAACTTGCAGGTTGACACTCCTCTCAATTTCACCATGTTGGTTAAAAGCTACACATCTGTACGTGCCAGAATCTGTTTTTGTTGTGTCCTTTATTTCCAGTTTGGCTTCATCTCCTCTCTGCTGGATTATAATGCGGCCACCCTGGTTGAGTTGCCTCCATTTCCCCTTCATCCACTTAACATTTGGAATTGGGTCTCCTCCAACTTTTGCAATAAATGTTGCAACAGTCTCTGCAGAAAGATGCAAATAAGAAGGCTAAGTATTTTCTTGGTGTTTCTATGACAGCAGGACATGATCTCAAGCATCAGGCATACGCAAATAGAAAACAGGGTAATTTTAGAAATAATTCTTACTTTCCATGACTTTGACACTCTGAGGCTCTGATACAAAATAAAGTTTTCCTTCCATGTCTGCTTTCTTAGCTGCTGGTGCAGCTGCTGCTTTTTCTAGGGAAAAACAAACAAACAAACAAGATTTACAGTATCGCAGAATAGGTAAGGTTGAAAGGAGCCTGCAGAGGACTCAAGCTGATTGCCCAGAGCTTTCTAGATGAAACTGAATATTATGGGCCACTTTGTGGTCTTCAATAACATTAGTTGTGTCGTTTATATTTTCACAGATGCAAATTCCTAGATGGATATGCAAAAATAAGAAGCTTCACTTTCTAAAATGAGTCAGTTTTTAATGAAGTATTTTCTGTCTATTTCTGGAAATTTTATTCCAAGTTATTTGCATTTTTAAACAGTGATCTGTTGGTTGTTTTTTTTTTTTCTTTTGTGTAGTACTTATCTTTCCTGCTACCCACATAGTGACAAAAACTGTTTCTACATGTTACTGGATCTTCATGACATGAATGCATTTGTAAGACAGGACACTACATGGAAGGTCTCATGTTAGGCAATATTTACTTCTAGTTATAATTTCAAAATGCACTGGAGCTTTAACAGCTTTGAAGCAACTAACCTCTAAGGCGACATTATGAATCAAATTCCTTTTCTAATTTCTTTTAATAAATACTGCTACTACAAAAAACATGCACAGATGAATGTAATTTTAACTAACTTAGCTTTCCTTTTTGTTAAATTCTGTTTTCTTTTAGGAACTAAATTCTTAATCTTTTCAGTGAGGATATATTACTGATCTGACACTGAACTCACAGTTTATGTTGATATTTATATGTAAATTATTTTTCAATACACCGTCTCCCCAGATTGCATAGTTTTGCAAAGAACTAAAAGATACTAATTGTTTCCTGTTAGAATATTAGTATCTTTGTTCCACACAAAACAAAGCAGGATGAAGTTTTATTTTAGATTTCCATTGCATGTTTTGATTTTGCCTTGAACTGTACCTTTAACTGTCACTTTAGATCTGCAAGTGTCAGTGCCAGCCACATTTGAAGCTTTGCACACGTATTCTCCTGAATCAGATTTGGTAACTGCAGCAAGTTCCAGAAGAGCTACTCCATTAGCAAAGCTGAAGCTGCATCTTTCTGAAGCTCTTATTTCTCTTCCTGCCTTCAGCCACTGAATCCGGATTGGCTCTGATCCTCTGACATGGCAGCTGAGCTGCAAGGTATCACCTTCTTCTGTTGCTGCTGGCTGAAGAGGCTGGTCAAAAACTGGAGGCTTTTTTGGTTCTGAAAGGTGAAAATGCTTCAGTGAATTCTCCAAGAAGGAAAGTATGATTAAGAGTGTAGGAGAAAGAGATACATGTGATTCTTAAGAAAGAAAATGACAAGGAATGAGCAAGAATAAGAAGTCTGAGAATCCCAATCATAGTTTTAGGAAATATAATTACTATCTAGACAGTATGCTTTGAATGCAAACATGCAATGAGTGCTTTACATAACACATTCTCTGCACACAGTAAGGACATTCACATGCAAAAAATAGTAGAACTAATGTACTGCTGTTAGTCTGTAAACTACATAAGCACTGGTAGAGAAACAAATATAGAATCTCCTGCAGAAGCATTAGGACAATGTGCCATGCTGCTCTAGCTTAGTTGTAAGTGCATAGAAAAATTGTTATTCTTAAAAAGAAAAAAAAAGAGAAAAAAAAAAAAAAGAGAGAGAATGATTAAAGATTCAACCAAAATATCATGTTAAAGATTTCAATGTTTACTTTAGATAAGTCATAGTAAGTAGTGAATAAATAAAGAAGCCACTCCCTGAAGAAATGGTTTGATTTCCCCCAGATTGAAAGATTCCTTGATATTGTGGTTCAAATCAGCTTTATCTTGTCCATCTCAGTACAAACTATTGATGTTAAGGTAAGCAAACACATATAATCACATGCAATTAATTTATTAACTGTACAAGTTTATAAGATAGAAGCTGTATATTTGCAGCTAACATACCGAGAAAAAGTAAGAAGTAAAGAAAAACATGGCTTCAACTAACCTCTGATAACAACAGAGGATGTACACAACACACTTCCTGCTTCATTGGACACCTTGCAGGTATATAAACCAGCATCTGATTGCCCTACGTTCTTGATATGCAAAAGCAAGGTATTGTTTTTGAATGATATTTCACAGTGAGGACTTGAATGAACTTCCTGATTGTTTTTATACCAAGAAACAGTGAGAGGTTGAGAACCAGCAACACGGCCCTCAAGTTTAAGTTCATTCCCTTCTGTTTCTTCTACTGCTTCAGACAGTTTCCGAGTAAAAGTAGGTGGAGTTTTTCGTTCTGTAAAGAAAGAACATATGCATCAAACCTGAAATGAATAAATCTAAATAAATTATTTCAAGAAAAAAAAAATAACATTGGGGAATCAGTATTTGCTCTCATTTAAATAAGACTGTTTTTCCATTTTTTAGTGAGAGCAAGCCAAGATCAATAGCAAGTGTCTTAATCATACATTTGCTGTTGATTTTCCTACGTGCATAAAAGCAGCTACAAAAAACCCCACATCTTTTACATTGATCTAAGGCAACTGACCTTAAAAACACAAGATTTTCGTTGAGTTATCAAGAAAGAAATAATCCGAAGACAACAAAGAAATTAGTTTGAAGACAATATTATTTCTTTCCTTCTCCCATTGTTGTTAATGACCCTTCCAAATTCCCTCCAAAGACTTGTACGTACTTCCAGATAGGTGTTTTTGAGATGTATCACAAAAGTTATGCTTCAAGTTTTTTCTCAAACTTGTCCTGCAGCAATTAAGCTAGCTTCCTTTTCAATTAAAAGAAATGTACACACAAAGTATTATTTATTCAGTACCTTTAACATTCAGTTGTGCTGTACAAGAATCCTTTCCAACTTCATTGCTAGCATAGCATGTATACTTTCCAGAGTCTCCCCTGTCAACTCTCAAGATGGTCAAATGGGCTATGTTTTCTACATAACTGATCTGATAGTTTCCTCCTGTTCTAATTTCCTGGTTATCTTTTGCCCAGGTGACTCTAATTGGCTGTGTTCCAGAAATGTGACACTCAAAGTCAGCACTTTCTCCAACAATACCATCCACAGGTGTAATTGGGGTATCAAAGAATGGAGGAGTCTTCCCCTCTGAAGAGCAAAGGAAATAAAAAGCATCATGTTAACATCTCAATTTGCCATTGTAAACCTCCCTGAAATAAATACTACTATTTTTACAATATTAAATACATATATAAAGTAAAAGTGAGTTTTAAGATATTTCCATTCAATAATTCACAGCCCACAGACCTGTAAGGACAAGTTTGCCACTAGAAGAAGCAGTTCCAATAGCATTGCTTGCTGTGCAGGTATATTGCCCCATAAAGCTCTTCTCGGTCTTCAAAATCTGCAGAGTTGCTACATTATCTATGAAGGATGTGTGAACATTGTAGTCTTCTTTTATACGCACATTGTCTTTAAACCAAGATACTTCAATAGGTTCTGAACCAGCAATGCCACAATCAAATGTAACTGGCAAGCCAACAGTTTCATGAACATCTCTCAATTTTCTTGTAAAAGAAGGAGGAAGTTTACGCTCTGTAAGAAAACATGTATTGTACGGTGAGTGCTTTCAAAAGCTATGCAACTGTTGCAGTGTTCACCAGTAATCACTGATTAAGCGATTCATAAAATGCATTTCTGCTAATAACTTATCTAAAAATTTCATCCACTATATCATTTAATTTGGGAGCTGATGTATAAATACCACAGTACATCTGGTTGTAGGAAAATATACAACAATTCAGCCCTCAGTTAGCCTATTTAACACCCAGGACTGTCAGGCAGAAACCATCAGAAAAATTTCCTAAGTGTGTAATGAAGATGCAGAACCTCCTATTCCTACAGAAGAAATGGGATCAGTGAGAGATTAATTTCAATTTGTTTTAATGGAAGGCCTTTGTTAATAGAAGACAGGGTATCTTACTGGCCAGGAAAGAGCAAAGCTTTTAAAAAGGAAAAAGTAATCTTAGTTTTTGAAAGAGCAAATATACTTAAGAAGCGTAGGCAATTTTCCTAATTTTTAGAAAGAATTATTCACCTTGAACGGTAAGCAAAGAAGATGAAGTAGCTTCCCCAACAGTATTTTCTACTTTGCAGATGTACTCCCCACTGTCACCGCTGTCCACTTGGCTGAAGACCAGAGTGGCAACTTGGTTCTTAAAGTGCATTTTCACAGTAGCTGTTCCTCTCAGCTTTGTATCCCCTTTGTACCATGACACAATCATTTCTGGTGTTCCAGCAACCCGGCACTGTAAGGACGCAGAATCCCCAACAGTCACCTGCACTGGCTCCAAAGGTGTAACGAAGTAAGGTGGTTCTAAAGAACAAACACATGGTATTAGCACAAAAAAGAAAAAGAAAAAAAAAGGTATGGCACAGTGACTACTAGTGGTTGAAATAGCAGCTGATAAAATGATAGTGGCTTGATGACGCACCTAGTATTGTAATTGCACCATGACAATTATCTTGCCCAGAGTCATTTTCAATATGGCAAGAATACTGCCCCTGATCTTCCAGTTTGCTATTGGGGATTTCCAGTATGGCAGAAGTTTCTGTAGTGGTGATGCTACACTTTTCAGATTGTTTTAATATTACTCCATTTTTCTTCCACGTCACTGAAATTGGTGGAGTACCCGTATATGTGCATTCCAAGATTAAATTTTTTCCTTTCTCTACACTTAAATCATTCACCTTCATCACAAACTTCGCTGGTTCTATAACAAACAATAAGAAGAAAATAAATTAAGTAAAGCCATATTATTTCTATGAAGAAGTGTAAGAAATAGTCTGCACAAACCTTTGACAAAAAGATGTGTTGTGCAAGAAATCTTCCCTGCCTCATTAGAGACCTGGCACGTGTAGTCTCCACTCTGAAGTGGCTGTACATCAAATAGCTCCAATTCTGCAACGGAGTCTTGCAAGGTAATGTTGCATTTGTGTCCTGGTGCTAGCTCAACGCTACCTCTAAACCATTTGACTTCCAGTGGAGGAGAGCCTCTCACGATACTTGTAAATGTGATGTTTGCTCCAGATAGAACATTAAGTGGTTCAGGTTTCTTCACAAAAGATGGTGGCTCTAAGTATACAAATAAAACAGACAAAGAAGTAGTACTCTTGATCTTCTGATGAAGAGCATGTAACAAAAGAATTAAGACTTTTTGCAAACAAATAAGTGTATCTGATAGATACTGACCTCTAACACTCAAAAATGTGCTGCATTCATCAGATCCAGCTACATTAGTAGCTGTACATGAATAAGTTCCCATATCAGATTCCTGAAGCTCATTAACTTTCAGAGAACAAGTATTGTCTGTAAGGGTAGCCTGATATTTGTCTCCACTGGTAATCTCCTGTCCATCATGAAACCAGGAAACAAGAATGGGCGGTGACCCATAAACTTTGCACTCCAGAACAGCAGAAGAACCCAGCTGACCGTATGTTTCTTTCAGTCTTCTTGTGAAAGAAGGTGGTATAATACGATCTGTATTTGTTTAAAAAAAATAATAAAATAAATGAAAAACTATCGTACAGAAGCTTAAAATATAGAATGTTCTCTATGTATCATAAAATCAGTTCGATTTCTTTTACTGTACATACATTATCAATCTGCTCCTGCATGCCTATGTCAATGAGAAGTGGAGAGTTGATGACTAAGGATATGCTGGAGATTTTACTCACACACTTTTAAAGGGCAGGATTTTTTGTTTGTTTGTTTTTAAGTATTTTTAATACTAAATAATATTGCACCAGTTGTCTGAAAAAAGACGCTTGGATTAAAGGTGAAAAAATCAAATCCTTGCAGCAGTTCCTGCCCCTAAGATGTCAGGTAGGCATCTATCCCTGACTCTTGTCATCGTCATGTGCAAAAGAACTGAAAAATTATACAAGCAGTGAGTCTCCCAGACTGTCAGTCATAAGAAACAGTATGCTACATAAAGGCATTGTAAAGGAACTTTTGATCAGATATGACTCAAAAAGAGTAGACAACTAACCTGAAACTTGCACTGAAGCAGTGCAGCTGCTTTTACCAACACTGTTTTTCACCTCAAAAGTATATTCTCCACTATCTTCTAGTCCTGCATTGAGGATCTTAAGCCCAGATACTTTGTTGAAGAAACTGATTTTGTATTTATGGTCAGTAGACAATTCATTCCCATCCTTAAACCACCTAGCAGTAAGCTCTGGTGTGCCATCTACTGTGCATTCCAGAGTACAAGAGTCTCCAGCTGTAACTTTCACTGGGCCAGGCTTCTCTACAATGACTGCAGGTTCTGCAATGAGATGTAAGTCACAACATTTTAAAAAACAACAATGCAAGAGTTATTAGTACTGTAAAAATTGAAATTTTTTAACAGTGTTTTTTTATTGCTGTTGTTTTTGTTATCCCATGCTACCCACCGAGCACTGTTAATTTGGCAAAGCATTCCTGAAATCCGGCATCATTTTTTATCTGACAAATGTATTTCCCAGCATTGGCTGGCTCTGCATTTCCAATCTTCAAAGATGCAACGTTTTCTGAATAGGAAATCCAAAGATTTTCACTTTCTCTAATGATCTCCCCTTTGTCTTTTAACCACAGAACAGAAATGGGCTGTGCTCCTTCAACTGCAGCTTGTAGTTCAATTGTCTCCCCAACCACAACAGTGATATCACTCAGCTTCTTCACAAAGGTTGGTGGTGCTATTTAAGAGAAGATTGTAAAAATCACAGTCAAGGAAAAGCAGGAGGACAGTAACGGGAACAATGACATTCTGAGAAGATGCCAATCTGTATACAAACCTCTCAGTGTTACAGAGCCAATGCAGGAGTCACTTCCCACATCATTTACAGCTTTACAGTGATATTCACCAACATCTGCAGTATCCACATTGAGAATGTGAATGCTAGCAAGGTAGTTCTCAGACATGACCTTGTATTTCTTGCTGCTTCGAATTTCTCGCTTGTCTTTATACCATGAAATCTGGAATGGAGGTGTGCCCTGAAGCTCACATTCCAGATGAACATCAGACCCTTTCAAGGTCTGGACTGGATGAGGCTTCTTGGTAAAAGCAGGGGGTGCTGAAACAAAGGAGTTAAAATTTGTGTTATTTGAGCAGAGGACATTAAAGAGGAGAGAGTATTCAAGAAGTCAAACTGATACGGAATAAAAAAGGCAAACGATAAATAAAAGAGATCTCCCACAGCATAATAAGCAGGCAAGAGACTTTGCATCTTTTCCAACAGGTTTTGTCCCTTCCTATTAAAGAAAGTGAGATTTAACAGCTTTTCCACACGGGAGTACTCATATGGGCAGAAAGGCACGGGGAAGAACTTGGATTCTCACCTTTCACTTTCAGTGAGGTGCTGGTGCTAGCACTACCAGCTGGGTTCTGGGCTTCACAACTGTAGTCACCAGTGTCTTCAACACTGAGGTTGTGCATTTCAAGGACTGCCACTGAATCCACAAAGGACATGCTATATTTTTCACTTGGATGGATCTCAGTTTCTCCTTTGTACCAGGTAACTTTAATTTCGGGAGATCCACCTACTTTGCACTCATACCTAGTGGAATCATGTTGTTTCACAAGTCTTGAAGAGTCTAGTTTCTTAATAAACCTTGGCGGTTCTGGAAAGCCAAAAATGGGAGATGATGCTTTAAACTGCGCTGATTCTTTGAAAAAGCAGGTAAATATGTAACAGAAAATATAAACTTTGGGGACTTATGCAAACATTCTAACTTTGTAATTTCTATGTTATTATTATTAATTCAAGTTTGTCCAAAATGTATATTAGGTAGCAAACAAATTCTCTGTTGGCATTTCAGTTAGTTTCTCCTTATTTTACTTTCCCATTCTACTTCTCTTTCTATACATCCAGTTTAGATCAGCTGATGTGTGGTTTTCTTTAATAATATCCTCTTGCAATATGTGGATAATAAGAATGACCGTAGAAATGCAAGAATTCAAACTATTCAGCTAGGAATTATTAAGAGAACTTATGCTGAGTATTATAGCAACTGCTTTATAACCTAACAGGTCATTAAGAATTGATACAGTCAATAAATATACCCGAGTTAAAATCCTTCACACATTCATTGCAAAACCAAACATAAAGGTGCATACAAGGAAGAAAAGTCCAGGAGCTTAGGCACCACAAATAAAAGATGTTCAAAACAGTCATGCTGGGAAGAATTATGAGATGGTTGGTATTACTGAAATTGGTTATAAAGATCCTGTGACTGCACAGTAAACTAGATAGTTACATTCTTTTCTGTTAGGAGAGAAAGGAGCAGATGTTTGATGTTTTACATCAAAAGTAACACATGAATGATTCAGAATCACAAGACTCTGAATACTCCTGGATCAAAGATAGATGTAGTAGAATGATGAGGTGGTAATGTGGGTGAAACCAAGGGATCCTTCTACAGTTAAGTCCCTGTTTGAGCATCCGTCTGCAAAGTGTAGGAAGAATATCTGTTTTATTCTGGGTTCCTTCAACCTGTGGGATGTTTACAGAAGATCCTATGTTGTTAGTAACAAAACTTTCTTTGAGTTTCTAAAAATAGAGATGATGTCTTGTTAACACAAGAACTCTTGAAATCTCAGTAATTTACTATCAATTTTCACACTGATAAACAGATGATTGCCTGTCTGCATACTGGTCAGTTGCTGGCCAGTCACACTCTGACTGAATTTCTTTCCAAAAATGAGAACATAGCTTAGTAAAGCACATACTTAAAATGTTAAGTAGTTTCTAAAAGAGTTATTAAAGCTACAGATTTAGAACACTAAATCTAATTTAATTTAAAATTTAATTTAAAAAACTGGGAGATGCTGAAAGTCAGTTGGACACAAGATCTTGATTCTAGAAACAAAGCTATATATATCATAAAGATGAGACAGCAACTTCCCAAATTAAAAAAAAAAGGTAAACCAATTCATACATAAGATTACACTTCCAAGTACTGTAGGAATTTTATGACAAATTATGAGAAAAGAGAAAACCGCACAAATTCTAAAGAATGTAAGTAATGATAAGATTAAAAAACATAAAAGGATCAATTCACAACTTTGTGAATAAAGAGTTGCAGAGTAAGAGAATTAATAAGGTTAGTCAAGATCCTTCTATGAACAGTAACTTCAGTCAAAAGAACATATTAGTACTGTTATCATTCACAATAAGCAAAATTGTGATTCTGGTGCAAGCAAGCTTGAAACCTTCAAAAGAGATTTCTTTCTTTAAAAAGAGATTTCTTTAAATAAGATTTCTTGCTACAGTATTTCAATAACTTTTGTAGGACAATCTATATAAGAATAGAATCTCTATTTGCCACTGAATCCACAGGTAATGCAGTTTGCCACAGTCCTCATACACTCAGAGAGAAAAATCTGTATGGAAAGAATATGCTCCAGATCTATCTAATACTTTTGATGTGTATTTTTTACAAAATCTTAGTGGTGGTTCAGCTTCTTCTGTTATTTGTCTCAGAGTAGAAGTTACAGTATTTACTCTTGAAATGTTTGCATGCATATGTGTGCTGTTCTTTTCACCTCAAAGCTTACACAGAGGAAGAAAAGAACGCCCCTGAAACAACAGGGACATAGAAAGTCATACATCATTTAAGTAGTTGATTTTATGTTTGTCCTTTCATAAAATAAGCAGGAATAAGATATCCGGAACAGCTATAAATATAACCAAAGTTCCCACCTACATTAAGGAAATTACAGTAAGATACAAGTGCCACTTACACGGGGCCAGTTTTAAAATTAGACCTTCAAAAAATCATTACATCCACACACTATGTGGAGAAATGTTGGCAGAATGATTGTTTTGCCACCAAGTCTGCCCCTAGATTCTACAATTTTTCCTATTCAACAACAGTGGTTTTCAATGATTTTACTCTGGAAGAGTGAAAATATTTGCAGGAACTGAACACACATTAAAAAACACATTTAAGTCTCTTAGGATAATCTGCTTCTTCCAGCTACCGTTCCCTCTTCTAGATAAGTTAGTGAATGACATTTCTACAGAAAGATTTTAAAGCAGACAGCTTTTGCTGGCTGATGGGATCATTCATAAAGGCACAACGTGGTATTAAGTAAATTTTAACATTTCAGTGAGAGAATTCCTCTAGTAGGACTCACTGTATCAGACCAAAAGGAAGATGGATAAGCATTTAAATATTAAAATAGTATTTACATGAAATAACAAATCTCATTGTACCCTCTTGAAAAGATTGTTAGTCTCACATATGCACTATTCAGGGTGTCTACTTCGCAAATCAAAGTCTGCTGAACAGTAGAGCTCCCAGCAGTACCTTGTACAGCCAGCTGGGCGGCGCATGCATCCTTTCCAACACTGTTGCTGGCAGTACAGGTGTAGAGTCCAGCATCTCCTTTACCCACTTTTAGGACCACCAAGCTGGCCGTGTTTTCCACCAGCATCATCTTGTAGTTGCCACCTGGGCGGATCTCTCTGTTGTCTCTGGTCCACACAATCCTCATGGGTGCGGAGCCAGTCACATGGCACTTAAAGGTTGCCCTTTCCCCTAGTGCCACATCAATAGATACTGGCTTGATGTCAAAGAAAGGTGGTTGTAGATGTTCTGCAAAGAGGAAGGCATGGCAGATCTCACCATCAAACTTTACTACACACCTCACGATACCATGCCCATACTCCCTTACCACCATACAATGAGTAGAGTGCGAGAAAGAGTGAAGAAATAAAAGAGGAAATAGATACAAAGTATCTCTGTTTAAGAGCAAGATACAAACCTGTAAGGAGAAGCTTAGCACTGGAAGATGCAGTTCCCAGGGCATTTTGGGCTGAGCAAGTATATTGACCACAGTAAGCCATATTAGTTTGCAAGATCTGAAGAGTTGCAACATTATTTAAGAAGGTTGACTGCACATTATCGCTGTCACTTAAGAGAACCCCATCCTTGTACCAAGAGACCTGGATAGGCTCTGAGCCATTTATACGGCAATCAAAAGTCACTGGAGCACCAACAGTTTCCTGAATATCTTTCAGTTTCCTGGCAAATGTAGGTGGAAGTTGACGTTCTGCAAGACAATAATAATCACCACCATAAGTAGGAAGCTATCCTGTTAACCTAGAATTACTTAACATACAGAATCCAGTAAGAACCCCTTTTTGTAGACAACAAAGAGTTTTTACAAAATACCCCAGGAAAGAGTGGCCTTGGGCCCATCACCTTTAACAACAAGCAAAGCTGTGGTAGTAGCAAAGCCAACATTGTTTTCTGCTTTGCAGGTATATTCTCCAATGTCACTGTCCTCCACGGTGGAGAATGCCAGCGTGGCCACGTTATTCTTGAAGTGCATTTTGTAAGCCTGTGTTGATCTGAGTTTGGTGTCTTCTTTGTACCAAGACACCTTGATTTCTGGTGCACCACCAATCTGGCATTTTAAGACCAAGGGCTCGC
Organism: Lagopus leucura; assembly: GCF_019238085.1. Taxonomy (NCBI): domain Eukaryota; kingdom Metazoa; phylum Chordata; class Aves; order Galliformes; family Phasianidae; genus Lagopus; species Lagopus leucura. Next base: position 6,831,593 of record NW_024962267.1, read on the forward strand.
CAATCTTCACCTCCACACGGTCCAGGTGTGTGATGAAATAGGGTGGTTCTAGAGAGGAAGAAGCATAGTGAGTAGAGGCAGAGCATCACTGGGGTACCCTAGGGGATCAAGGGTGGTACGTACCTAAGATAGATACAAGGCTGTGACAAATATCCCCACCCGCCTCATTTGACACCTCACAGGTATATTCGCCTTCATCACTCTTGGTGCTGTTGAAGATTTCAAGAATGCCAGATTTGTCAGTAGTTGTAACACTGCAGCGTTGAGACTGAGCTATTGGCATGCCATTTCTTTTCCAGGTAACAGAGATGGGAGGGGTACCCGTGTAGATACTTTCCAAAACAATGGACTTTCCTTGTTCTACACTGAAATCACTTAACTTCTTCATGAAGACTGCAGGCTCTGTGTGGAGGCACAGGTCAATAAGGTGAGGGACAAGTATGGCAGCGCTGCAGAGACACATCTATGCATAGACAAAACACACACCTTTCACAAAGAGTTGAGTTGTGCAAGAGGCACTGCCAGCATCATTTGTGACAACACAGGCATAGTCCCCACTGCTCCCTGGCTCCACATTGAACAGCTGCAGCTGTGCCTTAGACTCATCCAGAGAAATGGAGCAGGTGCTGTCTGGCACCAGCTCCCTGATGCCTCGGAACCAGGTGACTTTGAAGGGCGTGCTGCCCTTGATATGGCTAATGAATGTCACACTTGATCCAGGCAAAACTTCCTGGGGATCAGGTGTCTTCACAAAAGAAGGTGGTTCTAAGGTCACACAAAGAAGTGAAGAGGGAGAAAGATATTAATAGGAGATTTCCTGTTGGGGATGAAATCTAAAACAGGTTTAAAATAAAGAGAGTGCAAGGGAGAAACCAGAAAAAAATACACGAAATAAGAGATACGGTATAAAGAGGGAAGAAGCGTTTTGTAGAAGGGTCTGTGATACCCTTCCACTGACCTTGTACAGTCAAGAAGGCACTGCATTCATCAGATCCAGCCACATTAGTTGCCACACAAGTATATGGCCCTGTATCTGTGACATCCAGGGCATTCAGCTTCAAAGCACAAATGTTATCCAAGAATGAGATTTCGTATTTTTCCCCACCAACAATCTCATTCCCATCCTGAAACCAGGCCACAGACATGGGGGACGTGCCAGACACTTTGCACTCCAGCAGCACTGAGGATCCCAGCACCCCATTTGTTTCCTTTAACTTTCTTGAGAATGAAGGAGGAACAAGGCGATCTAAGTAAGACAGTGCAGAAGAAGAATAAGAAAAGTGCACGTTGGTTGTTTTTTTTTTCAGTGAAAACGAAAAAAATAAAACCACCCAAAACTCCTGTCTTTAAAAAGATAGAGAGCTGACCTGAAACATCAACTGAAGAAGTGCAGCTGCTGTCCCCCACCTCATTGTGCACCTCAAAAGTATACAAGCCCCTGTCACTCTTCTCTGCAGAAAAGACTTTCAAAGTAGATACGTTGTTGAAAAAGGTAATCTGGTATTTGCGGTCGCTCCTCAGCTCTCTGCCGTCTTTATACCACTTGGTGATAAGTTCAGGCGTCCCCCCTACTCTGCACTCCAGGGTAAAAGGGTTGCCTGCCATCACTGTGATCGGCTCAGTCTTCTCTAAGATGACTGCTGGTTCTGAAACAGGAAGGAAGGGGAAAATGCATCATCAGGAAATTCACCTGCAAACCACTAAGCAGAGGATAAAAGAAGCAAATAAAGGTGGTAGAGGAAACTGTGCAAGCCACAAGATATAGTACCTGTGGAGCAGGCTATACCCACCTAGGACTTGTAAAAATGCAGAGCACTCCCTCATGCCAGCATCATTTTTAATCTGACAGATGTACTTTCCAACATCCGCTCCCTCAGCACTGGCAATCTCAAGAGTTGCAATATTGTCCATAAACCACATTTGGACATTTTCACTCTCCCTAATAACTTCACCCTTGTCTTTCAGCCATACAACAGAAATTGGTGGAGACCCTTCCACCACTGCCTGCAGGGCTGTTGGCTCTCCAACGAAGATTGCAGTGTCACTCAGCTTCTTGGTGAAGCGTGGGGGCTCTGATGGTAAAAATGAGGCAGAGGAGAATTAATCACACATGCCTGCTTGAAAGAGATGCAGCCAGGAGATCAAGAAAAGAAGGCATTGGTATTGTTGATCCTTTAGCATACAAACCTTTGAATTTCACTGGGCAGGTGCAAGTGTCACTCCCCACTTCATTCATTGCCTTGCACTGATATTCTCCAGTATCTTGAGATTCCAGGCTGAGTATGTGAAGGCTGGCAATGGAGTGCTTTGCTGTTACCTTGAACTTCTTGCTGCTCCGGACCTGCCTCCGGTCCTTGAACCAAGCCACCTCAAAGGGTGGAGTCCCTGCTATCTCACACTGGAGGATAACATCCGAGCCTTTAAGTGTGTCCACAGGGCTCGGCACCTTGCTAAAAACAGGCGGTTCTATAAAAAAAAGAATCACATCATAACGTGTGAGACTGCTTCCCTGGGTAAGTTTCTGGATAGTATCAAAAGGCAACTTATTCAGGAAGGAGGCCTGTACTTCTTCTATTTAGTCTCCAAATACATGGCCTCTCCTCTAAAAAATGCTGAGCACATCTCTCCAGGAATTCATCCCAAGCACTCAGAGTCTCAAGGCCAATATGGCACTTCTGTATCTGGAATCAGAGCTCAGATCCCTCCCCCAGAGTCATTCTCCCCTCTCTCCAGGACCATATTCCAGCTTTCCCCATCTCTTTCCAATTATGAAAGTTACACTCAATTAGGTTCAGTGCAAAAGCCCTCCTCTTACTAGATTTCACTCCTGTCTGAATCAACGTATATGAAAAGGAGGCAGAGGGATGGCTGCAAAGTGTGTCCAGCTCTCTCACCATGGCTGGTGCTCCATCTATTCCATGCTTCTCTTCTGAGCTGGCAACCTTGCCTTATTCAGCTTGCAATTGACTTAAATGGGGAGGGGCAAGGGAGTGGCTACACAGCATTCAACACCCACTACCACTTTCTGCCTACTTTCTGTTGCCTACATCACATCACTGTTCAAATGTGAGAGCAGCTGGAGACACTGCCCCAGCAGCCAAAACTACCACGGTGGCATCTCCCTGCCTCGGTGTGCAGCTGAGAGTGGGATCAGGATTGCGGTGGTGTGTGGAGCCATGCTGCTGACCTTTAACGGATACTGAAGTGCTACAGCTGGCAGCGCCGGCAGAGTTTTGGGCTTCACATATATAATCACTGGCATCCTCAGCGCTGGCATCCAAGATAGTTAGCACTGCTGTAGACTCTACAAAGGACATGTGGAGCCTGTTGCTCGCCTGGAGTGCCTGATCATTCTTGTACCACGTGATCTTGATCTCTGGTGTGCCAGTGATTTTACATTCAAGTTGAACCGTGTCTCCCTGCCTCACAAACTGCAAAGCTTCAGGCTTCTTGATGAACTTGGGAGGTTCTGCAGAAAAAAAGTATGTAGAGAATGACAGCATGCATTTGCCACATGAAATCTACAATGCTGAGCAAAAGTCACAGGGAGCACAAGAGCACTGGAGTGCAACAAAGAAGGAAAGATGTAAGAAGGATTAAAGATGGCAAAAAGAACCAAAACTCGGTTTCGCCCACTCTGGAGGTGTAAAAGACACTTGAACGACGATTGTTCCACTCAAGAGAAATTCTGAAGTTACCTTTGTGGGGTGAAAATATTCCAAGAGCAGCACAAAAGTAGTGACAAGCCCATCTCCCCCAGGATCCTACCCCAGAAGCATCAAAAATGGCAGGTACAGTGGCACTTGCTTGCATTTCTTTAAGGCATATTTCTGCATGAAGAACTTAAGTAACTTATAGTCCAGGTTAAATCAGTAATTAACAACTCTAACTGAAATATGCAAGATAGTTGTATTTTACCATAGAATAATCACTACGCATGAATACCCCTGTAAGTGTAATTTAAGCACTAATGAAGAAGTAGGATATTATCACGTGCAGCTCTCCATACCAACAAAGAGCTTTGCAAAGAGATTTGTCCCTTTGGAGAATTGGCAGGGACACAAATTTTCTATTGGCACACAGTATGAGAGCAGCAGAGTCATCTCATGGCATATCTGCTTTCTGAAAAGCTCACTTCTATATATTTCCAAGCTGAAAAGGGTGGAAGATGAGGCTCACTAATAAAGAGGCCTCTATACCCAAGAGAAAGAGAACATGCAAACAAAGTTGGCTTAATCACAAATACCTTTCACAGTGAGTTGGGCTGAGCAAAAGTCTTTCCCAGCTTCATTACTAGCCTGGCAAGTATATTGGCCAGAGTCTCCTTTACCCACTCTGAGCACTCGAAGATGAGCTGTGTTTGCTACAAAAGTAATATTGAAGTTTCCTCCAGTTCGGATCTCCCGACCATCCTTGGACCAGGTGATTTGTATTGGCTGGGCTCCAGTAACATGGCATTCAAAATCAGCACTTTCTCCAAAAGGCACATCAATAGATTCTGGCTTAGTATCAAAGACAGGTGCTTGCTTGGGTTCTAGAAACACACACACACAAAAAAAACAATATAATGCTCATACAGCTCATAGAAAAGTTAATCCAAAACACAGATACCATTCCATACATAAAATGGGAAGGAGGCACCTGTGATCCAGGCAAAAGTTTTGTAAGCCAACACACCTGTCACTGTAAGCCTAGCACTTGTGTTGGCAGTGCCCACAGCATTAGTGGCTGTGCAGGTGTATTGCCCAGTGTGATTCATCTCTGTTTGCACCAGTTGCAACACTGCAACATTATCTACAAAAGACATGTGCACACTGTGGTCATCACTTAATTGCACACCATCTTTATGCCAAGTCACAGTGATGGGTTCTGAGCCATTGAGTCGACACATAAGTTTAAGGGGTAAACCAACAGGGTGTTCGATGTCTTTTAATCTTCTTGCAAAGGAAGGTGGTCGTTTGCGTTCTGGAAGAAAACAAGTAAAAGATAAATGTATGCCAAGAAGCAATTTTTTATATAATTTTGCTAGAGAAGAAGTACAGTAAAGAAGCATTTGGAACAAAATCATCACCTTGAACTGTTAAGAGAGCCTTTGTAGATGCAGTTCCTACACTGTTTTCTGCCTTGCAGATATATTCGCCGCTGTCATTGATAGCCACTTTGTTGAAAGTGAGGGAAGCAATGTTGTCTTTAAAGAACACTTTGTACTCAGGAGTAGACCTGAGTTTTGTATCACCTTTGTACCAAGACACAATAATTTCTGGGGTTCCAGCAACATGACATTGCAATGTTGTATAATCTCCAACTGACACCTCAAGAGGTTCCAATTGTGTAACAAAATAGGGAGGTTCTAAAAAGAGAAGCAATGAGATAGGCTCATTATATAGTGCCAGGCTTTTGAAAGCACATACTTCAAAGAATAGGCAAGAAAAAGAAGAAAAGGAAGAACACACCTAGAGTAGAGACTACAGCTTCGCAAACATCTCTTCCTGCCTCATTTTCAACATGGCAGGTGTATTCTCCTGCATCCTCTTTCGTGCTGTCAAGGATCTCCAGGATGCAGGATTTCTCTGTGGTAGTGATGCTGCATTTGTGAGACTGAGCGAGTGTGTGGCCATTCTTCTTCCATGTCACAGAGATGGGCAAGCTGCCCATGTATGTGCCCTCCAGGATGATGGGCTTACCAGGTTCCACATATTGATCACTCAGTTTCTTCACAAAGACAGCCGGTTCTAATGAAGGGTAAGAATTCAGAAGCGTTGAGCATAGCAGTTACAAATGGAAAGAAAGAAACAGTATTTTAGGGCATACAAAGAAATGCAATATTTACGAACCTTTTACTGTAAGATGTGTTGTACAATTTGCCCTGCCAGCTTCATTAGTCACTAGACAAGTGTATTCTCCACTTTGGAGAGGGGTTACATCAAATAACTCAAGCTCCACAACAGAGTCCTCTAAGTAAATATTGCATTTGTCTCCTGGCACAAGCTCACTGGCTCCTCTAAACCAGTTCACCTTAAAAGGAGGAGTTCCTCTGATAACACCTGTAAAAGTTACGCTTGTGCCTGGCAAGACATCCAAAGGCTCAGGTGTCCTCTCAAAAGATGGTGGTTCTAAACATATAAGAGAAAAAGAGAGATAAGGCAGTTGGTACAGCATAACCCCAGCATTTCCACATACCTACTGAAGTTAAAGAAGAAAACCTTTACTTTCTAGTCAGTAGTATCTCTCAATATGCTTACAAAAGACCAGAGGCAATTTTAAGAAAGAAAGAGAAAAGAGTAGCTCAGAGAGCTTGCTGACCATCATATACTGACCTTGGACAGTCAATACAGCACTGCATTCATCTGAACCAGCTACATTGGTAGCTTTGCAGGTGTAAGCTCCAGTATCTGAATTGCTCAGTGAATTCACTTCTAAAATACACAGGTTATCAGTAAATGTGATATTATGTTTTTCCCCACTAACTAACTTCATTCCATTTTGGAACCAGTCAATAGATATAGGAGGTGAACCCGCCACTTTGCATTCAAGAAGTGCTGAGGAACCCAGGACACCAGGGGTTTCCTTTAGCTTTCTTGTGAAAGAAGGAGGAATTATTCGATCTGCATAAAAAAAATATAATAAATCCATTGTTAGAAAGAAAAGGAGGAAAGGAATGGAATCAAGAAAAGAATATGCGAATAAAAGAAAGTTTTAGTAAAAGATAGAAGACAAACTACACAACCAACCTAAAACTTCAACCGATGCCGTGCAACTGCTTTTCCCCACATCATTTTGCACTGCAAAAGTGTACAATCCACCATCTTCTTTCTCTGTGTCCATAATTTTAAGTGTAGATACTTTGTTGACAAAAGTAATTCTGTATTTTTGGCTGCTGGTCAGTTCTTTGCCATCCTTAAACCACCCAGTGGATAGTTCTGGTGTGCCTGCCACTTTGCACTCCAAAGTACAGGCATCTCCTATAGTAACCCTCATTGGCTCTGCCTTCTCTACAATGACTGCAGGCTCTGGAAGGAGAGACAATTAACACGTGTAGTGAAAACTGGATATCAGTAGTAATATCTGCAAGCATTATTACACTGAATTCAGGGCTTATATGTTTGATACTAAGGTTGTCTCGGTTTGTTGGGTTGGGAAATATTTTCAACTCTGTTTTTCCATCTTTTAACCCACTCTAAACTAGATATTTCAGATGTTCTCCAACACGGAGAACAAGTATTTTGAAACTTCTAGAAGATAAACGCACTATCTGTCTTTCTTCAAGCATGCATGAGCAGAAGACATGGCTTAGGAATACAGACAACTGAATATCACAGTGAAGAGGCCTGTAGTTCCTTTCACTTCTATCCTTGGGCAACTGGAAAAAAGCAACCCAGCTAATATTTACTGGAGACGCAGGATTCTCTGTTTTGCCTGTTTTGAATTCAGCAGCATAAGCAAAGGATGCATCTGATACTAAATTACCAAGTTCCTAACTTAACAAAGATGTTCTATAAATTTGTGCTTTTTACAAACCTAGGATAGTTAAGGTAGCCATACACTCGCGACTTCCAGCATCATTTCTGATCTGGCAGATATATTTCCCAGCACTGCTTGTTTCTGTGTGTACAAGCTGTAAAGTTGCAATATTTTCCATAAATGTGATCTTTGTGTTTTCGCTTTCTCTAATAATTTCTTCCTTGTCTTTAAGCCACTGCACAGAAATCGGCTGGGAGCCCTCCACTCTTGCTTGGAACTCCACTGGTTCACCAACCACAACAGTCACGCTGTTTATTTTTGTCACGAATTTCGGCGGTTCTGGACAAGAAACATGCAGTTGTAGTAAATACAGTGTCTACAAAAAAGAGGAGCAATGTGGTGCCATTGGGAGCACTACAGAAGGCCGATATCTTACCTTTCAGCTTCATCGTGCAAAAGCAAGTGTCACTTCCTACGTCGTTCTGAGCTTTGCATTGATATTCACCAACATCTGCAACTTCAACGTTAAGAATGCGAATGCTTGTATGGTAGTTCTTTGCTGTAACCTTATACTTCTTACTACTGCGGATCTGTCTCTTGTCTTTGTACCAGGTAACGTCAAATGGTGGTGTTCCTGAAATCTCACATTCCAGGCTAACCTCAGTTCCTCTGAGCATGTCTACTGGAGAGGGCTTCCTGCTGAACACAGGAGGTTCTACCAAGGGAAGAAAGGATCATTTTTAGAAAGGAGTATAGAAATCTTTGATCAACAGTTTATTTATATAAGCTCTTCCACATCAAGATTGCTGGGACAACCAACAGAAGTACGACGACTTCACTCAATTTTCTGGGCGCATCATGAAAGGCAGGTGAGCTTTCAGAGCTCTGAGCTCCTTTGTAGAAAAGGTAAAAAAACAGAGGTGTGATCTTTGACAGAGAGGGTATAGGTCTCATAGTCTGTACTAGAGGGTGTAAAACTGACACTGATTAGTTTGGATCTGTTCTTCATAATTCATATTTCAGCTCCATAGTATAGCAGATCTACCTGTCTTGGGCCTTGGGGAGACTTGGTAGTCATGGGGAACACCTAGTCTAGTACACATCTGCATTACAAATAACTCTTCCTCAAACTGTGGAAGAAGAGGTGAGGAGATATTAAGAAAAAAAAAAACCAAAACATGAAGAAAAAGGTACTGCCTGAAATTAGAAGTGAATCTAATGTTTTTGTGGATTTCAAGGGGGGGGGGGGGGGAGGGGAACCACTAGGGAAAAATAGGATGTACTCAGGGAAGAAGACGACAGCTAACCTTTCACTGTGACTTTGGTACTGCAGCTGGCCTTGCCGGCAGGGTTCTGAGCTTCACAGATGTAGTCACCACTCTCGTCTGTACTGAGATGATTCATTTCAAGTACGGCCACAGAGTCGATGAATGAGGTCCGGAATTTTTCACTGGCAACAATTTCATGGTCGTTTCTGAACCACACTACTTTCATTTCTGGAGATCCACTTACTTTGCACTCAAGCCGGGCTGAGTCACCCTGCTTTACTATTTTTGTTGCCTCTAGCTTCTTAGCAAACTTGGGTGGTTCTAAAAAACCAAAAAAGTGGAGTGAGAAAGGTCTGAATACTGGAAAGGAAAGAGGATGGAAAAGAGCAAGTCAAACAAGCACGGGTTGCAAATGCAGAGCAGGGAATTCACTTGGCAAGGTATCAAAGATCACTAAGGTGGGCATGGCAGAAAGAAAAGCAAAGAAATAGACAAAAAGACTTCAAAACAGCAAGAAAATGTGCACACCTGTTACCATCAACATTGTAGTGCAAGAGTCACTGCCAACATCATTTGAAATATGGCAAGTGTAGTGCCCACTCCTAGAAGAATCCACTGAATAGAGGGTTAAGAACCCAGTTGACCCTTCAATCCCAATGAAACAAGTTGGACCAGATACAAGTTCTAAATCCTCTTTGAACCACTTTACTGTAAATGGTGGTGTTCCTTTTAGTGTGGCCTTAAATTCCACCGTGGAATCTGGGATGGCTTGCTGGCTTTCAGGTTTTACTAAGAAGCTTGGTGGCTCTGCAGTTTTTAAGAAAAAGAAACATTAAGTTATATCAAGAATGCCTAAGAATAAAGAAAATGAGTTAGTTAAGCAGAGGCACTGAATGCATAAGAGGTTAAAGATCCCAGCAAGAAAATGGAGACCAAGTTTCCAGCATTAAGAGGTATAAGAGTGCTACATTAGCATAAGATTTACAGGTTTTTCTCAAGAAAAAAAAAGTAGTCAAAGAGTTTCAAACCTTTCACTGTCAAGACAGCACTGCAAGAATCACTTCCGGCAATGTTAGAGACATTACATGTGTAATTTGCAGTGTCTGTCAGCTCTAGATTAGCAATCTCAAGTGACATGGTGTTCTCGTGGCACAGGCTTCTATATTTTGCACTGTCAGTTATTTCTTTCCCATCCTTGAACCATTTGGCAGAAATGGGAAGTGATCCAGAGACTTTGCACTCCATCTGAATAGAAGATCCCAGAACCGTATCCTTTTTGGTTAGCTTTTTGATAAATAAGGGAGGAATTGCTTGATCTGTACAACACAAAACATGGCAAAAATGCACTGGTTACTTTACTGCTTATCTTTCACAATCTACTTTTTTTTTTTTTTTTTTTTCACTCTCTTCTTGTTGGATTGGCAAATTTGCCAAATGACAATACAAACCTAGCACAGTCAGAATAGCTTCGCAGGTGCTACTTCCGAAGTCATTTTCAACCTTAAAACTGTATGTACCACTATCTTCCTTCGATACAGGTTCAATCCTGAAACTGGCCACATTGTTTTCAAAGCTCATTGTGTAATATCTACTGGGTAGAAGCTGTCTGCCATCTTTGTACCATTTTATTCGGAGCTCTGGTGTCCCCTCCACAGTACATTCCAAAGTCACAGGGTCTCTTTCAGTAACTTTAAGTGATTTAGCCTTTTCTATAATCCGTGCAGGCTCTGTGGTACAAGTACAAAATACAAATGTGGTACAAAAATGGTTGTTAGTGACACTGAAAAGTGACTGATTTTCAAGGATGAGCTTGAAGGGGTGCAGCTACACACCTTGCACAAAAAGCAAAGCAAAGCATTTCTCCACTCCAGATTCATTCTTTGCCTGGCAGGTATATCTCCCCCTGTGGCTGAGGTCGACATTGGTAAGTTTCAATGTGGCCACATTATTCTCAAAGGTAATGTGGTGGTGTTCATCATCTTCCAGTATCTTCTCATCCTTAATCCATGACACAAATAAGGGTTGAGCACCTGCTATGACACACTGGAAGGATGCGGAGCCTTTCAAAACAGTAGTAACATTCTCCAGTTTCTTGACAAAGGATGCTGGTTCTATGGTGTGAGGTTTTATTGTGTAGAAGGGTAAGTCATGGAAAGGGAATAAAGGAGAGATCACATAAGGTCATCTTAGTCACTGTACTTCAGCTAGTGGCAGTAATCTTTGGGGTACTTTTCAAGAGACTGACCTTTCAAGCTGAGCCTTGTGCTACAAGAACAGCTTCCAACTTCATTTGATATAATGCACTGATATTCACCTACATCTGAGGTGTCACAGTTGGTCACATTAAGAGTAAATATTGATTCTTTGGTGGAGATAGCATATTTCTTGCTGCTGAACATCTCCTTATTATTCTTCAGCCACTTCACCTCAAATGGAGGAGTACCAGTCACCTCACACTCAAGCATGGCATCCAAACCCTTTACTACCTCAGTAGGTCTCAACTCTCGAACAAATGTTGGAGGCTCTATAAAGAGGAAGATAGGGAAAGTGGATAGTAACCTTGGTAATTATGAGGGGAGAAATGGTCTCCCCCATTTCATCACTCTAGTTATGTTGCATAGCTGGATGATGACAAAATTTTCAAAACCAACCTTTTACTTTCAACTCGATGCTGCAGCTCTCACTACCTGCATCGTTGTGGGCTTCACAAACATAAATCCCACTATCCGACACTCTGGCTTGAGTGACTTTCAAAGTGGCTAGACCATCAATGAAAGAGATGCCGTACTTAGCTTCATCAGTCATTTCATTCCCATCCAAGTACCACGTGACACGTATCTCTGGTGTTCCTACTACATGGCACTCAAAAGTAGTGGACTGTCCTTCACGCAAAGCTACTACAGGGGTTGGCATCTGAATAAACCTGGGGGGCTCTAGAAGACAGACAAAAAAAGTGAGGTTTCATAACATTCAGTTTTTTGGAAATACTTTTCCAAAAAGTGTTTCCTGTCTCCTCCCCCTCATTTGTACAGAAAAATCAGAACAACAAAGACGTGAATAACACTGAGCTGCACACCTTTTACAAACAAAGTTGCTTTACATGTTGCAGTCCCCACATCATTGCTTATCTGACAAGTGTAGTTCCCAGAGTCAGACATCCTAGCTGAGAAGAGCTCCAGCACACTAGATGTGTCATCCATCCAGACAGAACGATTGGCTCCAGAAAGGAGCTCCTGGCTGTCTTTAAACCACTTTATCTGCAGAGGAGTAGAGCCTTTCACCAATGCTTTGAACTGAACCCTAGCATGGGGCACAACTTCTTGGGACTGAGGCTTTTCCACAAAATATGGTGGCTCTATAACATGGGGGAAAAAAAAAAAGAAAGAGGATTACTTTCTTCTAGGAAAGATCCCAAACTATGAATTAGAGACATAATAAAGAAAAGAAGGAGCTCAAACCTTTGACGGTTAAGAACCCACTGCATTGGTTGCTTCCTGCCTTATTTGTTGCTTCACAAGTGTAAGAGCCACTGTCTGTGCCTTCGAGTTTATTGATTTCCAGAAAGGCAGTATTATCATGGAAAGAGTATTTGTGCTTTTCACTTGTTGTTATTTCTTGACCATCCTTGTACCACTGGATACTTATAGGATGTGAACCAGACACTATACATTCCAAGTGGACAAAAGATCCCTTAATGCTGTCCATTTTCTTGAGCTTTTTGGTGAATTTAGGTGGTATAATGAGATCTATCCAAGACAGAGTAAAAAGACAAAGTATGAAATTCAACCATGGCTGTGGTAGATGTCAACTCAGAATAAGAGAAAGTAAACAAAACCAATACTAAAAGAGGTCATACACACCTAGGACATTGATGCTGGCAGAACAGCTACTTCTTCCAACATCGTTGTGAACCTCAAATACATATTCCCCACTATCTTTCTTTTCCGCATGAAGTACCTTTAAGACTGAGACAGTATCTGTAACACTGATCTTATATTTTGGGCCTAAAGTCAATTCCTTGCCATCTTTGAACCATTTGGCTGTAATATCTTTTGTTCCGGAAAATTTACATTGCAAGGTTGCTGGGTCTCCCTCAGTCACATCTATTGACACAGCCTTATCCACGATTGTAGCAGGCTCTATTTTAAACAGAAAGACAGAGAAGAGTGTTAAGGTAACCTGTAAAAACAACACTGGAAAAAAAACTGAGGTCACTGCAATTCAGAGTAGGACCAACCTTTGACAGTCAGCAGAGCAGAGCACCTCTGAATTCCTGCCTCATTTTTAGCCTGGCAGAAATATTTTCCATCATGTTTCAGTTCAATAGACTTCACCAGAAGAGTGGCAATATTGTTCACAAAGGTCATTTTGATATTACTGTCTTCAATAACTTCATCACTGTCTTTCAGCCAGGACACAGTGATGGGCAAGGAGCCTTTAACAGCAGCCTGAAACACGACTGTGCCCCCTCGAAGGGAACTAATGTTTTCTATCCTCTTCAAAAACTGGGGAGGCTCTAGCAGGAAGAAAGTGACTAAGTAAGTACAGGCCTGGTTCATGCTTGTGTGGCATGGCAACCACACTGGCACAAAATCACGCTTAGTGGAGTTTTCCACCTTGCACTAACCTTTCAGTGTGACCTCTGAACTGCAGAAACAGCTTCCCACATCATTTGTTACTCTACACTGATATTCACCAACATCAGATGCATCAAACCTGAAGACATGGAGGCTAATCAAAGATTTCTCAGTGCTTATTCTATGCTTCTTACTGCTCCGCACAGGCTTATCATCCTTCACCCAAAACACTTCAAAGGGAGGTGTACCAAGCACCTCGCACTCCAAAACCACATCAGAATCCTTCAAGACTTCCATGGATTGAAACTCCTTTCTAAAATAAGGTGACTCTATAGTGCAAAAGAGAGAAAGTGCAGTTTATATTAATCACACTCTGGAAACTTGTAGAGCTGCACAGAATTTGAAGAGACAAACTGGTTGAGTTGCTGGAAGTCACACACACCTTTGACTGTAACAATGGTACTGCAAGTATCTTTCCCAGCATCATTTCTGGCCTCACAAATATATTCCCCACTGTCTTCAGTCTCAACGTCTGTAAGATGAAGTACTGCCAAAGATTTTGTGAAAGACATCCTAAATTTGTCACTCTCTTTTAGCTCCCTGTCATCCTTGAACCATGTGATTTTAATCTCAGGAGTACCAGTGACTTTACAGGTCAGTTCAGCATATCCGCCTTTCTTCACCAGGTGAGCTGGCTCTAGCTTCTCCATAAAAGCAGCAGGTTCTGTAGGTTTAAGAAAAACGTTCAGTAACAAGAAGGCAGCAAAAAGTGCCACTGAAAGACAGAAAGACAGTAGGAATGCAAACCTTTTACAAACAAGTTTGCAGTGGATGTTACTGAGCCAGCTACATTGGAGACTTTGCAGATGTATTTTCCTGAGTCGTTTGGTTTGACTGCATAAAGCTCTAAGTAACTTGCTAATGCCTCTGTCATAATGTAGCAGGCTCCTCCAGTCATCAGCTCAGTATCACCTTTAAACCATTTCACTGTCAGTGGTGTAGTGCCTTTAAATGTGCCCTTGAAACGCACAGTCGATGCAGGCAGTACATCCTGGGACTCTGGTTCTGCAATGAAGCTGGGTGGCTCTAGATTGCATTGAAAGGAAACAATTGCCAAGAATAAGATAAACATCCTGCGTTCTGGGGAAGAAAATCATTATCTCACAAAAAGAAAAAAAATGCAAGAATTTTGAAACAAATTTCCAAACCTTTTATAAACAAAGTACTACTGCTGTCTTTGCTACCAGCAGAGTTTGTGGCTCTGCAAATATAAACTCCAGCATCACTTGCATCTAGGTGTTTTATTTCCAAAGATGCAGAGCCTTCTGCAAAGTGTACTGTGTACTTTGCGCTTGTAGTGATCTCAGTGTCCTGCTTAAACCAAGAGACAGTCATTGGAAGAGAGCCAGAAATTTTGCAGTCTAGACGGCACGAGGTGCTAATGATGCTGTCAATGTTCTTCAGTGGTTTAGTAAAGAAGGGAGGGAGAGTGCGATCTGTTGGGTATGAAAAAACATGAAAGAAAGAAATACATGAACAAAAGAGAAATACAGTTCTACTTCTCGCTCTGCTAGACTCAGAGCAGAATAGCAGGGATCTTTGCCAGAGCCGGTACCAACCTAGCACAGTAAAGCTGGTAGTATAAGAGCTGATTCCCACATCATTGGATATTTCAAAGGTGTACTCGCCACTGTCCTGCATTTCAGCAGCATAAAACTTGAGTTGGGCAACATTATTTTTAAAGCTGATCCTGTATTTTTTGCTGGCAGGTAGTGGCTTTCCGTCTTTGAACCATTTGGTTTTTAGCTCTGGAGTGCCTGTGACAGTGTACTCCAAAATGGCTGGGTCTCCTGCTGTCACCTGAATAACTTCGGATTTTTCAATGATTTTGGCAGGTTCTACAACAGAATTAAACAATCAGCGTTAAGGACAAAAGTAAATTGCTCTTCCTCTTAGGCGGGAGACAATGCAGAGGAAATGGCACTCCTCCACTGACCTTTAACTGCCAGTTCACCAAAACAGGACTGACTTCCTGCATCGTTCTCAGCCACACAAGTGTATTTGCCACCAGAGCTCAGCTGGACACCAGTAATTTGCAGTGTTGCTAGCCCGTGTTCAAATGTCACTCTCACTTTGTTATCATCTTGAATAATGTCTTTGCCTTTCATCCACATCACAGAAATAGGCTCTGACCCTTTAACCACAGCCTGTAACGTAACATTGTCTCCAGCCAGAGCTGTCACGTTTTCAATTTTCTTAACAAAAGAAGGTGGTTCTAGTTCAAAGAAAAGAGATAAAAAGAAATACTCATCTGCTACATCATTCCATGAAATCCGCTGCACAAGATGAGACAATGCGCACAGTATATGACACAATTCAGTTAAAGAGCAGGCGAAGGAAAGAGCTACATTACCCAGCTGGAAGAGTAATGCAGAGCCCTTTAAGCCAAGTGTTCTCTTTAAATTCATAGGTTTGATGTCAGGTAAGAGTTAAGATATGCACAGAGTTTTAAGAGAAGATACCCTCCTCTCCACCCACCCGCAGAAATCCAAAGACATTTTAAGAAATAAGAGGTTCCCTGCAGTGAGCGGAGTGTTCTCTCTCCCACTGACCTTTCAAGATATATGTTGCACTGCATATGCACTTTCCAACTTCATTAGCTATGATGCATTCATATTCACCAACGTCCGCACTATTAAAAGACGACACCTCCAGAGAAACAACTGCTTTCTGAGAGGTCAACCTGTATTTTTTACTACTGCGGATCTGTTTCTTGTCTTTGTACCAGCTAATCTCAAACGGTCCGGTGCCAGCAACCTCACACTGAAGAACGGTGTTTGTTCCCTTCACTACCTCTGCTGGTTCAAGTGTTCGGACGAAAGATGGAGGCTCTATAAAAGCAGCAAGAAATGATTAATTGCCCATGCCAAAATAAAAGGAAGATTGTTCTCAAGTGTGACTGTCAGCAGCACGAAGAACAGACCTTTGACAACTACTTCTGTGGTGCAGCTGTCGCTTCCAACCTCATTTACGGCTTCACATGAATAGCTTCCACTGTCATCAACCTTCATCTCCCAGATGTCTAACACAGCCACAAAATTGACAAAAGACATCTTGTGTGTATTGCTTTCAAGGATTTTCTTATTGTCCTTGAACCAAGAAACCTGGATTTCAGGAGACCCTTTGATTTTACATTGAAGCCGTGCAGAGTCACCCGGGGTCAGTAAATAAGATGGATCAACCTTCTTCACAAAGGATGGTGGTTCTAAAAATAGGAAGAAAAAAAAAAAAAAAAAAAAAAAAAAAAAAAAAGGAAGGGAAGAGGAAAGGAAGGGAGAAGAGAGAAGGAGGGGGAAGGACAGGGGAAAAAACGAGGTAGGGAGAGAAGGGGAAAGAAAATAAAAGAAGCCTGAAATACAAAGACTGGTTCCTAGCACCAGAACAAAATGTGACTTTAGAAAAAGATCAACACAACAAATGCTGAGCTGCAATTCTTGTGGTCTCTCTTGCCCTCCCCCCCCTCCGCCTCTCCCCCACATGCAGGAGCAACTCTTGGATGTGTTTAACAAAAGAAATATTGAAGCAACGCACAGTGCATTGAAAGGCAGCTGGGGAAAAAAGCAAGAGATGAGTGGAGCTGATGGAAGATCTGAGGGGAGTTCACAGCATTATTTCACCTCAGAAAAGAATTTGCCTGCAAAAAAAAAGAAAGCGGGACCCGAAGAAGGGAAAGGTAAGTGGGACCTAAGACTATCTTACCTCTGACTGTGACACTGGCTGAAGAGGAGCTGCTTCCTGCCTCATTTGAAACGGTGCATACATAATGGCCGGAATCCTTGAGTTTAGCCAGAGGAATTTCAAGTGAGGCTATTTTGTCTTCAAAGAAAATTTTATAATCTTTGCCAGGGGGGATTTTGTTTCCGTCTTTTGTCCACTCTACTCTTACTTTCCTATCTTCATCTACCTGGCATTCAAGACGTATCTTCTTATTGACTGCTGACTGCACTGATTGCAAAACTTTAATAAAGTGAGGCTTGTCTATAATAACCATTTCAGCCTGGCAAACGTCAGCCCCAAACTTATTAGAAGCTTTGCAGGTGTAAATCCCCCTGTCACTGGTGGTGAGAAGGGAAATTTCTAACATGTGCTTGTTTTCTACTTTGGAAATCTTGTAGTGGTCCGAAGATGAAATGGTTGTGCCGTCTTTCTGCCAGGCGACGTCAATGACTGGAGTGCCCGAAACGGTACACAGGAACTTGGCGCTTTTGCCCGCAAAAGTGGTGATAGATTCAGGTCTGGTAAGAAACGTTGGCGGAAGCGCTTCTGCAAAATAAAGGGGTTCATTGTTATGCAGAGATGGGGAACAGATTATGCTGTCTCCTCATTTGCCGGGGACAGAGAACAGAAAGGGCAGTCTGCCACAAGTCACTCTTAAACAAAAGAAGTCAGCAGCGAAGGAGATAAGAGATATTAAAGATCATGAATTTAAGCTTTTGGTTTTGTACTTGGATCTATATAATGTTCCAGAGCTTAAAGGCATTTTAGCTCTGGAGCAATGTACAAACTAAAGGAAATAAAACTGAAACCCAGAAATTCCTTTCCTAAAAATGACACATTTGTACATGATTCCCTCAAGATAGTCAAGTTTTCTTATGTTTCACAGTTTGCACATCCTTCTTTAGGCTCTAGCATCTGACAAAGACATCTTAGCAAAGATCAAAAAGACTCTTCCCACAAAAAGTCAGAGTAAAAAAAAATAAATAAATAAAAAATAACCAAAAAAGCCCGCAAGATGCTTAAAAAAAAAAAAAAAAAAAAAAAAAGAGAGAAAAAAGAGAGAGAGAGAGAAGATAATTGCAGAGTTATCAATAGATTTAAAAAAATAGTTTTGCAAATTGTAACACCGTTGAACTGTCTTTTGTTTGTTTAAGAGGACCCATCCCCCATCACACAGAGTGCGGGTGCCTTGGAAACGGCACCCGCACGTTCAGGTAAGTGCAGCTGTGTAGTCTGCCTCACAAGTATGTCTGCAGGATAAATGTAAGATACAAGGATAATCACACTACCTACTACACCAAAGAAGTCAGATTTAAAATCGTATGTTTGCTCATTGTCTGCAAGTGAAATAAACCTTCAAGAATGTTATCACAAAGCAATCCCATTCTACTGACAAGCTAGTTCCTTCCACTCTTTTGCCACTTTGTATTCTCTCCTGAAACTTTTCACACTGGTTCTCTTTTCTAGGTACAGAAAGCATCTAAAAGAGCATTTTTGAAAATCACTTTTACTTGTCAAGATTACGTATGGATTACACATAACAGTAGCAATCAAGAGCCTTACCGTAAATGTTTGCGAGTATACCAGGGTAACCATTTCAAGATATCAAGATATTTAAGATATTGAATAAAAAAAGAAGTGCTTGGGACTCTGTACTTACCAGTTACTGTTAAAAAGGCTGTAGAGCTTACGCTGCCATGCTGGTTGGAAGCCTTACAGCTATACTCTCCACAGTCAACAACCTGAGGCCTTGGGATCTCCAGCGTGGAAAGGTAGTTGGAGGAGCGAATTGAGTATTTGTCCCCATCATAGATCTCTCGGCCAGCTTTGTACCACTGGAACTTGACATTAGGAGTAGTTTCTACTTCACAGGTAAACTTGGCCACGTGGTTTACGGCCACCTCCAGAGGTTCAAGCCTTCTTCTCAGGATTGGTGCAACTGAAACCAGAAGCAGAGATTAATTCAAAGCCATGCCCACTATAACTGTGAAAAGTAAGTGAAGGCACTAACTGAAACAAAACATGTGATCTTGCAATCCATATAAGATATAAAGGAAAAAAAAAATCTGTAAGAAATGAAAGTAGTACAATGTTCAGTGGACAGATTGCAATGGTGCAGAATAACATCAGGAAACACAGTGGTGAAACCACAAAAGTGATGTGCAATAGCAACATGTAGTAATAATGCAATTCAAACATATACCACGCCATCTTGGAGCCATGCAAAGTGACAATGTGAATAAGAAATTGTGCCAAAACAGGGCAATGATCTGAAGATTGGATGCAGTAGTGATGAAGCGTAAGAGCAGATTCACTTCCTGGGTGACAGTGGAATTAAGTGCTCAGGACTTCAGTGCAGTTCATCCTGATCTTGGCTGCATACTGTGGAAGTGAGAGACTACAATGTGGTAAAAAAAAATCATGAATAAAGAGAGAAAGGAGACCCTCTGATTAGTGCTGTGATTGTATTAGCATTGTATCTGTATCCAAAGATACAGATACATAATGGGGCAATTTCCTTAGCAGAGCAGTGTATTAGAAAGGTGGTCTTTTATCCCCATAATCCAACCTCTTTTAACAACTGTGAGCTTTGCTGTTGTTGTTCTTTTTCCACCTTGATTCAGTGCCTCACAAGTGTACTCTCCTTGGTGGATCTCCCCACACACTTGGCTGATCACTAATTTGTATGTGTCTTGATCTTGCAAACACTTGAATTTGTTGCCTGAAGACACCAGTTTACCGTCAAAGTACCAATTCACCTCTCTGACATTTGTTATGACAGATACCAGAGTGACACTCTCCCCTTCCTCCACAATAGTGTTAACCAGCTTGCTGTGTATGATAGGGTAATTCTCTTTACTCAGCTCATCCTCCAGATTCACACCTTTAGTTGCCAGACACTCTCTGCCCTCCTCCTCATGTATTTTTTCCCTTTTCTCCTTCCTTTTCAGTATTTCTGTGGGTTTCTCAACAGGAACGCCTGCAGGGGCTACATCAGCAGTGGCTGCCGCTGCCCCCACATCCTTGATTTGGCCATGTTCCATCAGAATGTTGACTACTTCAGCAGACAAAGGCTGTTCCAAGGGTATTTCTGCCTCTATAGTTCTCTCAGCCTGCTGGGGCTCCAGCTCAGAAGCTTCATCAATGGATTTTTCTGAGTTAAGTGAATGAGGAGGGCTTGGCAATGCTTCAGATTTTTCATCTGTCAAGAGGTGCTTTTCTTCATAAATAAGAGAATAGAAAGCCTCCTTTAATACTTTTTTCTGGTCAGCTATCTCAATGTCGACTTCTGCAAGAGAGACTGGAATTTCAATGGGATTGAGTCCTCCTGCGGTCACAACATAGGTGCACAAGGCATATTTATGTTCCTTGGTGATTTTTAGTGCCTGCACTTCAATGCTTTCTTTATCAGCCAACCACTCTGAAAACAAGAGGTTTTGCTCACTTACCACTGCAGCTTTTAGTGCATCTCTGATTTGGGACTTTATATCTAGGTGACAGCTCTTGGGAACCTGATAAGTGAGCTGGCTCTCTTTGGTAAAGGCTTGGCTTGTCCAGAACTGGCTAGCATACATCATTTCACAGGGCTGTCTTCCTACCTTGGAATACTGCTTAAGTGGGCTAGCAAGACTGATAACGTGTTCTTCCTCCAAAGGCTGGTTTTCTTCTAGTAGCAAGGGAAATCTCACAGCCTGTCCCTCACGGATTCTTGCAGCAAAATCTTCCTCTGCCGCTTCCAGGGCAGAAATGTTCTCCAGGGGGACAGCATGACCCTCTGTGCACGTCAATTCAGAGGGAAATCTGGGTTCAGCCTTTAGCTCTCCTTGCATTGCCTGGAAGCCTTCTACGACTTGAAAGTGGTCACCATACATGACATAGCTCTCAGTGGTGCTTGATACCTGTTGAAAGGCTTGGGAAACTTCTGTCTTCAGAGCAGCCATCTGTTCTAACTCCTCTGGGATGACTTGCTCTTTGGGCAAGAACATCTGTGCAGCCACAGTTCCAAGGCAGCCTGGCAGTGGTGTTTCAGTTGCCACTTCAGGTGAAACACTTTGGGGGCCACCAGGGAGGGTCTGCACCAGCTCCGCCAGAAGCTTGTTGTTCTCCTGCGTTGTGGCTGCCTGGGTCAGCATTTCTTCAACACCCTGCACAGCAAGGCAGGTTGGTGGCAGGCTAGGTAATATGCCCTCCTTGGGCAGCATGTGCTCCATCTGGCTCATCTGGAGCTGGAGGAGAGCCTGGGGTTCCCTCATGGGCTCAAGGCTAAGGGCTCTTTCTGCAGTGGGAAGCTCGCTGGCCTCCTCATAGGACGTAGGACTTTGGTCCTCTGTCACCATGGAGTGCTGCAAGGCTGGACTCTGATTGCACACAAGATGCTCCTCAGGCAGCACAAGGAGCTCAGCAGAGCATACAGCCTCACCCAGTGAATTCACTGCTCGGCAGATGTACAGCCCAGTGTCCTCCTCAGTACACTCCTGCACTGTCAGGGAGCCTGAGCCATCAGGATGGTGAGCCACAAAAGAACGTGCATCCAAGAAAAGTTGCTCGTTCCCCTTGAACCACTTCACATCAGGGCATGGCTGCCCAGCTACAGTGTACTCAAAGACAGCGGTGAAACCTGGTGCACACTGCACACTCTCTGGTACCCTGGCAAAGCAAGGGGCCCCTTGTGCCCGCTGCTGCACGTGGAGGTGGGCACTGCACGTGGCCTCACCGTGCACATTGCTGGCTGTGCACGTGTACTTGCCCTCATCCTGCATGCCTGCATAGGGGAGGATGAGGCTGTGGTCATTTCCAGCAAACACTAATTTACAATCTGTGGAGGGGGTTAGCTTCACACCATTGAAAAACCACTGGATTTTGGGTGTGGGGCTTCCAGTAACAGTAACAGACAGCCTAGCTACATCTCCCTGCCAGACTTCAACATCTGAGACCTGTCTGAGGAAAACAGGTGCACTGCCCCCCTCCTCCATTTTCTGCTTGCTTTGACTGGAGTAAACTGGTTTTTCAGACTCAAATTCAAGTGTTTTTTCTCTATCGGGCAACTGAAGGCTGCTGCTGTAGCCTTCACTTCTTCCTTCCTCAGAAGACACAGTAAGAGAACTAGAGATGTCTGTATGGAAAAAAAAAAGTTTAGTTTTACTAGAACGTTTAAGTAAACACTTAAAACAGCAATAAGCAGCTAAGAGTAACCTACAGCTGTGTTAGTGCTGTATACAATACAACTATTTTTGTATATCTGGAGTGTTTCTTACTACCATACAGCAGGTACACAAGGTTCTCCTTCTATCAGATACTTACCATACACAGCAACCCATGCTGTGCGGTCAGGTTAATTAAGAACTTGCCATATAGATTAACGTGGGCATCTCATTAAACTTGACATCACAGTATGGTTTAGACATAATCTCATGGATGATTTAGCAAACACTGAAAATAACAGTCAAGCAACAGTGGCGCATTTCACAAATACAGTGGTATGAGCCTTATTTATAGGCACACGCATACAAATAAATAGAACAGCAGTGCTAAGGCCCTGATTAATTCAAAATACCAAGAAAAAGCAGAATGTCAGATTCCAAGCTGGAAAAAATATAAGTTTTCAGCACACCAGCTCTTCCTCTGGTATAGTTACTTAATCTCTTTCAACTCTTGCATGTAACACAAGAAACTTCTGCTCCCTCAGAAGAATTCTGTTTTTATCAAAAGAATCTTTAAGTTTAAACACTGTTATTGCTAAAATAATGAGTTTGCATTCTTGCTTTACTGTCATTTATTTGACTTTCTGCTTTTAAGTGGCACAACTCTGCATATTAAAACTCCTATAATACCAGAAAAAAATAAGAGCACTTTGTTTTTTCTTCTTGCTGTTGTGAATTTAGACCCTTATGTGATGGACCACTTAGTTCTAATGGTGGTTTAAAATGTGAGGAAACAAATGGAGGAAAGAATGTGTTGTCCTCACATTCTTGACAGCAGAAACATCACTGAATTCTGAGGTTTCTGGGAATGGAACAAGATATCCAAGAAAAGCACACAAAAGAAAATCTTTAGAAATCAGATATTGTTGTCCACCCAGAAACAAATTAGCTCAGTTGTTGCCCATGATATTTGATGTTGGATGGACACTGAAGTTGTTAAAAAAGAATGAAAGGAGTGGATAAATATCTCCAGTTATTCTAATGATGAACCTTGATAACTTTTCAATTACAGCATTTTAAATTCCAAAATTTATTGTGAAATAATAATTTTTGCTGTACTCAAATAACAACTATGAAGAAGAACAGAATATGCCATACCCAATTCTTTCACATTAGCTCTAGCAATTATTAACCTTTCCACAAATGCCAAAGTATACATGATATAGCACTATGCATGGTGACTACCTGAAGAGAAGAGATGCTTAGATGAAAAAGAAATTACACCAGTCCTTTAGTAGAATCTAACAGCCTTGTAAAACCTGTAGGACAGCTTCCTTGAAAATTCAGTGTACTACTAAATTTGAAGATGGACAGCTGACCTGGGCCATGAGAAAACATAAAAATTGCAGAAGATAAATTATAACAACACACGAGATGGCTTTATACACAGGAATGAAGAAAAAGTTAATGCATTTTGGTTTTGTTCCTGTATATTTATGCCAGAAAAAATACACTGATTTTTGTTTTTTTCATATTGTAGCTGTCTCTGAAATGAATAAAATACAGGAAGCAGTGGACTTAAATAGTTTACATATTTATTTCACAAATTAACCATACATGTTAACATACAATACACATTGACGACAAACATATGTAATCCATCCTTTTTTTTTTTTTTAAAGATACATGATTTGTGAAAATGAAGAGCTTAAATTTGACAGTGAATTCATGACTTTTTAAAAAATTCCTATGAAGGTACAAGGAGGAGAGGTGGTCAAACACGGCACAAGGCTATACCAAATATCACAGAGGAAGCTTTCTCAAACTAAATTTTTTCAGATTTCCACTGTTGTAGCACTGGTTGGATCTTTATAAGCACACCATAGTGCTCCTAGCCAATTTATGAAACTTAAGTCCTTTAAACATACATAAATCACAAACAGTACTGCACAAGTAGACATAAATATGCCCTGCCTTATGTCTCAGATGTGGACATGAACTGGGACTTGTTTGGGTACAAGGTTTTGAAGCAGGATCATTTTCTACTAAAAATTTCAGTTCATGAATCTGCAAATTAAACACAGGTCACAATCACTTGGGACCTAACCAAAGGCTCTCTGACCTCATTGGCTTTGGACCTGAAAGACCCTTCATGTCACAGCTGACACAGAACAATTCATCCCACTTTTCCTAGGGACCTCTGCTGCCTAATAATCTATGCAAGGAATGGATAAGGACACATCAAGAAACAATTAACACCATCACAATGTTGGGTCAGACACTCTCCCTTCTCTTTCCTACCACCATTATCTATGAGAAATTACAATTGCCTCCACCTACTAACAACATACTTAAATATTTATTACAGGGTCATGACTGGGAAGAAAATTAAGTGACATGATTATACTAGCCTAATCACTCCAGTCATTTTCTCCACATGCTGGGTCATTAGAACTAGCCACTCCTGCAAGTCATGTTTATACTGTGCAGCACAACTGGGCAAAATGAATCTTCTGATCAAAAATTACTATAAACGATGGAATAGTTTTAAAGATTATTGAGGTTTTGAGGCATATTGACCTCAGTGTGAGAATGCACAGAACTCAGAAATAAGAACAAGCATGACCATTACTGAATATACTACAGGAATAGCTTTCTCACACTTAAAATCATCATGCTCCTTGAAGCAGTTTGCAAGGCAACTGACAGTAATTTGTAAATAATCTGATTTTTCACAAAATTAAAGTAAAAATAATTTGTTGTAAGGGTTCTTAAACTTCGGTTTCCATGCTGGCATATAGGCACCTGTAAAGCTGGCACATGCATTGGCACTATTTAAATTCTGCTAAATATTAATAACTTTAATACTTTTAACATGCTTGCTCATTCAGTTTAGCACTGTTGATCTAAGATTAATTCAGTTCTGATTTAATTATGTGAACTACTGCTGACTCCTCTTCCTAAATGTTAGTATTAGTTTAAATACAAAAATATATATTCATACTGAGAACGATAATGTAAAAATCTCTTCTGCTGAGAAAATGCCAAAGATAACTGAATACATTTTATTTATTTCTGGTCACCTTGAAACACAGCACTCTTATCTGTTACAAATAATTGCTTTTTTGAAAAAGGAATCTGTATTCATTTCTAATGCCTAACAAGAATACTGCATAAAATTTGTATTTTAATACTACATATATTCAGTGAGTGATACTGGAATACGGGGACAACAAAAAAATTATATTAATGAATTTACAGTTACATAATTGATGTATTATGCTCCCTTTCCTTTCTCTTTAACTTTTAAAGATACAGTACAAAATAGATTTTTATGTTTATTACTTGGTAATAGAGTAAAAATCCTGTCCAGTCCCTACTAAAGCAAAGAATTCTCTTCCCATTGTATTAATTTTCTTTGCTACAGAGTAATCCAATTGATATAATTAAAAAAAAAATCAGATACAACAAAGTCAGTAGAGTGAAGTTCATGGTAATACTAGTTTTGCAATGATAGAAACTGTAAACAGGATTTGAATTATACTCACACTGTCTGACACAACATTGTGAGAAAGGGGTGTATCAGCTTAAGGTGTTATTTCGTGGAACTATGTCCAAACTAAAAAGCAGGCCAAAGTTAGTATTGTATAACCATTAGTCTACAAGAAAAAGGCAATTTCTACATTTTCAGGTGATTTCCAGCCTATGAATTACAAAAACAATAGCACTAGTACAGACACAGGGCTATATACACTATACAAAACAAACAATTCCTGCATATGAGTGTTAATTGAAATATCTTTACAAGAATGAGTAAGGAGCTCGGGAGGAGTCTGAAATACACCTCAGTTCAGAAAGTATACACAAAACTTATTCACACTGCAAATCTCACTTAAATTCCTCAACAAAAGCAAGTTTAAGTGAGATAGAAATATGCCCACATGGGGTGAACTTCATCCCTAAAGAGATGAAAAACAATGCCCCTAAAATTACTGTTGCATTTTTACCTGCAGTGAGTAACAGCATAAAACATTTAGTGTTTCAAAAGAGACTCTGAAATAAGTTATGGAAATTCAGTACAATGTTAACAACGCGCAAGTCTCAGCAGTTCCTACCCTGTTAATGGCTATACATTTGTATAGCCCACTGTCACTTTGCATCAAATTGTCAATAGTAAGGCTATGAAAACCGCCTTCCTCTTCCTGCATATAGTACCGGTCCCCTTCCAACAACATCCCATCCTTGTACCAATGGACACTCGGGTGAGGGGAGCCAGTTACGAGACACTGGAAACATGCTGATGCACCAACAAATGTACTGTAGTCAGAAATGAGTGTCAGAAATTTGGGAGGAACTTCTGCAACCTGGAACTCAAAGCTGCAGCTCTCCACCCTAGACTCAACCTCTTTCTCTTGGGATGGCCCTCTGGACACATCACAATTAATGCTGACAGTCTTATCCCCTTCCACTTCATGCTCTTGTTCAGTCACCTCAGGTCTCCCAGAGTCCTCAGCACATGGCTTAAACTCACACTCCATCTTTACTTCTGACCATTTTTCTGACGTCTCAGCCTTACTTAAAAGCAAGTCACACTTCTCAGGCCTCTCTGGTTCACTGCCCATGTGTGTCTCACTGCTTGCCATAGCACTTGCTCCCTGCAAGTCACTCCCTGTGACTATGACAGAGCCTTTACACATCGCTTCTCCAAGCCTATTGATTGCCTGACAGTGATACCAGCCACCATCAGAAGGACCTACGTTAAGGACCTTCAGGCTGTGAAGTCCTTCTTTCTGACTTACTACGTACTTCCCTGCAACAGGTGTCACACAGGTGTCACCTCTGAACCACTGCACCACTGGGACAGGCGTCCCTGTTACCACACATTCGAAGACTGCCTCTGAGCCTTCTGTAACTTTCACATCTGTAAAGGGCACAGCAAAGCGGGGAGGCATTTCAGTCACTTGGAAATCAATTTTCACATCCTCATTCTCCTCTGAGGCAAAGCCTGAAACTTGTTCCAACAGGGCAAGTGGGAGCACATCCAGGGAGACAACCATGCTCTTCTTATCCGGGCTAAACTCTGGACTTGTTATGATTTTGACCTGCTTCTCAAACTCTCTCACCTCATTCTCATCCAGCTCCACTTCCAGGAGGATTTCCTGTGGTGAAGGTGACCGTGAGGATGTGTTTTCCTCTAGGTCAAACTGTATAACATGCTGGTGGGTCACAGGGGGTGGCAGTGCTAGTGATCGCCCATCTTCAGGCAAAACTTCCACCTGGGCAATGCTTTTAGCTTCCCCAACAATGTTTACTGCATGGCACAGGTACTGTCCTTCATCGTCTTTCTGAATGTTAGTGATCTCCAGCACACACTTGTCCCCATCCTTCTCTACCCGCACTCTCTTATCCACCTCCAGTAGGGATTTATTGTGATACCACTTTACTCCTGGCTCAGGCACACCTACCACCTCAGCCACAAAACTCAGTGTGCTGCCCTCATACAGCCTCCTCCTGCTTAATGCCTTCAGGAAGGCGGGTGGCATCTCATTGCCTGATGGCTCTCGGGCTTCACGAGGGGTCCTAAACACCTCATCCCGTGGTGGCTGCTCTGGAGCCCGATACCTTTCCTCGCAGGGGGGAAATACTGCCAGGGCATCCTTATATTCCCCAATGGGTGTCCAGTAGCTCTCTGGTGGTGTGATGTCCCCTGATGCTGAGTGAAGTCCCTCAAAGGGTGTGAAGTAGCACTCAGAGGATGTGTTATGCTTTGAATCACCTGAGGGTGTGGAGTAACGTTCGGGTGGCATGCTGTAGTTTGATTCCTCGGATGGTGTGGAGTAGCGCTCAGGTGGTGTCCTGTACCCGGAGCCCTCAGATGGTGTGGAGTAGTGCTCAGAAGGTGTGGACTAGCGCTCAGGTGGTGTTCTGTACCCAGAAGCCTCAGATGGTGTGGAGTAGTGCTCGGGTGTGCCGAGTGGTGTGTGGTAGGATGCTGATGAGGCAGTTTCAAAGATCTCCACTGAGGAGGGAGGTGTGTAGAAGCGGTCTGAATCAGGTGACTCCTCACCACTCCCACTCTCCAATTCTATAGATATTTCTGACTCAGGAGAGAAGGGCCGGATCAGCTCCTGCTGGTTTTTGTAATAGTCATAAACTGCGCTGAAGGTAACCTCCTCCACTTCCAAGGAAGTGATGGTTTCTCGCTGTTCCTTCTGAACTGTGCCTTTGATATTTGGAGCTTCCTGGATCCCTGTTGACCTTAAATACTTAGCCAAGGATAAACCAGGTTCTGGCTCTGAGACCTGATCAGCACTGGGCTCTGGACCTGCAGAAACATCTTCCCACTTTTCTTCTCCATCCAGGCTGTTCTCAGAGGCTTCTGTAGTGGAACTTCTCTTCTTGGCCCAAGAGTCCTTTTTTTGTTCCTTCTGTGCCACAGAATTATCCACTGTTAAACCAAGTATGAGTTTCCCAAACGAGAAGTCCTTTGTTCTGTTTGGTTCCTGCTGGGTGTCCCCAGGCTTCCCCTCGGGGGAACCTGTGCTTTCTATCTCACTAGTGGATAAGCTCACACTTTTTTCAAAGACCTTTTCTATCCTGAAGCTGCCTTCCTCCTCTGCCTGATGCCAGGTCTGCGGTTTCTTCTCCTGTGCAGCTTTTTTCAAGTCACTGATGAAGGTGTCACTCCCGAATTCTGTTGGCTCCAGTCTCTCCTCACTCTCCCTCACATGCATTTCTTGTACTGTTCTTTGGAAATCTGCAGAGGACTCCAACAGATAACTGTGAATCTGTCCCTCAGGTGAATCCCAACAAACATTTGCCTCTGATTTGTGAATTTCTTCAGCAGATGTCCGCTCTTCAGCAGATGTGATACTGCCAAGGTTCCCATTAGAGATTTGCAAATGAGGCTGCCTGATTTCTTCCTGAGCACTGACTTCCTCCTGCTGCATACCATGACTTGGACACAGAACCTCACTCAGAGTCATCTCTTCCACAAGCACTTCACATTTGTGCACAGGGGAGATGAGCCCAGCTTCTCCCACCTCCACACTCTCTAAAGCTGTGGGAATTTGCACCTGCTTTGTGTTTTCCTCAGCTGGAAAAGGCTCCACAAACTTCTTCAGATCAAATATGATACTGGTCTCATCAGTCTCAGATGGCAGTAACTGCTCTTTGAAATGTATGTCTGAATGAACCTCAACTTCTTCAGTAAATTCCTGACCTGAATTTTCTATGTCAGGAGGAGGAAGAATTAAATCCAAAGAGTAGATGTCCACATCAGACTCTCTTTCTTGCAGTAGCTGTCCATCAATGTTTATTTTATGTGCAGCTTCCCCAGCATCAATCAATTCTTCCTTATGAAGATGGTCATCAACGTCAATGTCCTGTTCAATATCTACTGATCTCTCTTGTTCCTTAGCCCATTCCTCCTGCTGCTCCTCTTTTAGGAGACCTAATGGGTCTTTTGAAGGTGTGCTATTGTCCAGTAGGTGGGGCACACTTGGCTCGTCAACAAGAGACATGTCAGAAGCCATTGCCTCCCAAGCAGAAGCATCACTGTCCTCCAAGTAGTTGTCAGTCTCTTCTTGCATCAGTGCTGATATAGCAGCAGAGAACTTTAGATCCTCGTGCTCCTTTGCCAGAGTAGACTGCTCAGAGGCAGGCATTTGCCGTTTCATTTCTGTAAGAGGTGACTTCAAGATATCCCAGGATAAGCTGTCTGTGTTTTGTGCCAGCTTGTCACCTTCAGCCTCCAGCTCCTCTGAAAAGTGGCCTGAGTCCTTGGCCACAAGTTCATACTTTTCCCTGGATGTGCTTGGGTGTAGGACAGTGGCATCAATTCCAAAGTCATGTTCCTCAGAGACTGCTTTTTCACTATGCTGTTCCATCTTAGAAATATCACCAGCATCCCTCACACACTCTTCTGCATAACCCACTTTCTGCTTTGCACAAACCTCCCTGACATCCAGCAGTATTGTTTCCCCTATCTTACTTTCTCCAAAGTCCTTTCCCACCTGCTCACCAGGTGAGGGAGACCACTGCAGGGACCAGGGTAGGTGGCCTTCTTCCTCCTCAGAGCACGTGATCTGTTCCTCTTTTTCCTTCCCAGGTGTACTGAGAAACAGGGCAGGGTTCATGGCAGGGAGTACCTCAGTGTCTCCATCCTTGCTATACAACCTTGATGCACTAGGTTGCACTGTAAGCTCAGAGGCTGACTGTGCTGTTCCAGCCACATTCTTGGCCACACAACAGTACAGTCCAGCATCTGAATCAGAGACCCCTCGGATGTGTAAACGGTGAGTGCCAGCCTCACATTTCTCAAAACTCAGCCTCTCACTGGCAGAGAGGTTCTGGCCATTCCAGGACCAGGTCACAGATGGTGGAGGCTGCCCAGACACACTACACTGCAAAACCACTGCCTCCCCTTCACAGCAATGGATACGTGCTGGGGCTTCTAACACAATTTGGGGTGGCTCATTTCTGACATCAAATGAAAACTTGAACTTGTGTTTTATGGCAGGCGCAGCATGGCCTGGAGAGGACTGCATGGTCTCTTTCATCTCTGTGTCTTGCTCCGGTGTTGGAGTAGGGGCAGTGATTTTGATTTCTACAGGCAGTGACAGCAGGTCTGAGTCTGGAAAAGTATTTGGCAGCCCCTGCTCTTCTGTAAAGGCCAGACTTACTTCCCTCTCCTCTTTCTCCTCTTTTTCTTGTTCCTCTTCTTCCTCCTCTTCCTTTTCTTGTTTTTTCTTTTCCTCCTCCTTCTCTTTATCCCCTTCTTCCTCCTTCTCTTCTCTTTTGTTCTCCTCTTCCTTTGCCTTCTCCATTTCTTTCTTTCTTTCCTCTTTCTCTAACAACGTAACAACCTCATAGGCCAGCATCCGCTGCCTCACATGGAGTGCAGCAGAGGTGCTAACCGAGCCCAGAGGGTTGGAAATCACACAGGTGACTGTGCCACTGTGCTGTGGGAGCAGGGGCGAGAAGGTTAGTGTAGAGCGGCACTCTGTGGTGTGTACTGCAGTGCCTCGGATGCGTCCCACTGGATTAGTGTTGTTGTACCAAGTGATCACTGGCTTTGGGCAGCCATGGAAGAGGCAGGAGAAAGTGACTCTCTGTCCCTCTACAGCCTCCTGGGGCCTGACTCCCTGGACGAAGAGAGGTGGGCAGGGCTCCAGGAGCCCACCACGTGCTTTCCATCTCTTCTCTGCCACCTTGGGCATGCTGTATTTTTCGACCTCCTGCATCTGGAAGGGCTTCGAGCCATCCATCTTGCCAGGTGCCTCAGGTGGGCAGGGCTTCCCAGGAGGACCCCCCTGTGGCTCGGACAGGAAGGACTCCTGCTTCTTTTTCAGAGCTGCCCTCTTTGCCTCCCGCAGCCGCTGCAGCTTCCAGCGGATTTCCTCATCCAGCAATTCCTCAGCATTCACCAGTTTTCCACTGCGCTCCCTACCACGTACTATCTCCAGACGGTGAGACTCCACTGATGGCAGTCTCTGGAAATGTATGGTCCGTACCCTGCCCCGGGCTGAGAAGTTTGGCAGCTGCTGCTCAGCCTCCTGGCCCTTGTCAAAGGGCGAGCCAGTGCAGCGGAGCACCACGCGCAGCCGGTCCTGGTGCCGCTGCTGCAGCAAGCATTCCCACCTCTCCTGCACTAACTGCACCTTCCCTACACGGCCCGAGTCCCGCTGCTCACTGCTGCGCGCCACCAGCAGTGAGGCAGCAGACTCAGCTGAGCCCTCGCTGTTAATGGCGAACACCCTGTAGCTGCCGGCATCGTGCTCTTGCACGTCCTGCACCTCCAGGCTGGCACGGTGCGTGTGCTCCTCGCTCTCAGTGCGGATCACCTTGCGGCAGTCCTGGTGGACTGGCCGATTGTTGTGGAACCATGCCATATGAGGTGGCGGGCATGCCACCAGCTTGCATTGGAAGACAGCAGGGTCCCCCTCCAAGACGGACCTACACTTGAGGCCCTGCATGAAGGTGGGTTTGCAGTTCTGGGAGCAGCCCAGCACCACCTTTCCCCCATGTCCCTCGGTGTTCGTCTTGCTGTGCCACTCTGGAAGAGAAGGGAGGAGACTGGGTTACAGTGTGCCTCGCTCTACCCATTGATTGATTGAAAAAAAAAAGCAATTGAATTAAAAAAAAAAAGGGCATGCAACAGATTTCATCACACACCCAGGAAAAAAAAAAAGGTAATTCACTCACCATATTTGTTCGAATAAACGCAACGCCTTGCTCTGTTTTAAAGATTGACACGAAAATCGTTCGTTGTCTGTTCTTTCTTCAGACTGTGGGAATTTCTTCTTGAACAAGCAAAAATGAATTTCAAAACAACACGTTCTTCTGTGTGTGTTTTTGCTGCCTGGAAAAGCTGCGTGTCTTTGAGTGGCAAAGAAGAAAATCTTACCTGACTTGCAGACAGTAGAATAAACGCCCTTTCTGACCCCTCTGCTTGTAGATTAAATGCTCAAACAATTGAGAAAAAATATTTTGAAAAGATATACAAAAAACATAAGTAATTAGCTAACATGAAATGAGAAGGCGTTTATTCGAACTAATACAGCCACTAACAGTGTTATGCACAGGAAAAAAAAGCAAGCAACATGAACCACATATGCTATCTGCAAGCCAGGGTAAGAGATGTATAATGATGAATTAATGTATGTAAATGAAGTGCAAGGAATCAAAGGAAATGTATAGCTTCCACATACCCTGAACAACAAATGTATTCTAGCACAATTCATTCATTCAATAACATTCATTGAACTGACTAGGTTAGGTTGATAACTTGCTTAAAAATAATGTGATTAAGATTTGTATAGCTTCTTACTGAAGTAAACTATTGCATGCATTCAAAAGGAAATTGAACAAATAAAAGCTCTGTGAACAGCTGCAAAGCATGAAGTAAAATTTCAAAACATGGCTGCAAAATCATAAATTTGAAGTTTTAAACATTTTAAAACTTAAATACCCTTATAATGCAGATAAACCTTTGCATATCAAAACAAACATGCAGTATGTTCCAATATGCCTCAAAACGTGTCTGTCTTTCCCCATCAGACACTACACATAAGCAGATAAAAGCTTTTCACAAAGTTGCTAATTACTGGTACTAATTATTCAGTGTGACATCAGTAGTGACTGTACCTTTCACTTCCATTTCAATCTCTTCCTCTAGCTTCTCATACATAATTTTTTCAGGAGCTAGAAAAGAAAAAGAAAGGATTTTTGAGCTCAAATTGCCAATCAACAGTTTATGAAGTAAAACATTCAATCTCTTGCAAAGATACAGAAATTCACACAAATACACATAAACGCATGCCAGACAATGCAAATATTTATCTGATAAACATTGAGAAAAGAGCAACCGAATGCTTTCAAACTTGTTTGCAATGTATACTTTTCTACAAGATTTATGTTTTTTCGCAGGATGGGGGAAGGTTTCTAACGGAGCATGCCTTTATCATGCCTTAAATCCCTGAAGAAAACATTCAGCAATCCACAGGCTTATCAGATGTTTATCATCTCTTATCAGATCCCTGAAGAAAACATTCAGCAATCCACAGGCTTATCAGATCTTTATCATCTCCCCGGGAAAGAATGTACTGGAATGCAATGATGCTGTGCAAGAGGAACTGATACTTGGAAGGAACATGCAGTTGCCAACCTGTCACTCTCAGATGGGTGCTGCACTCGGCTTGTCCTGCAGGATTAACTATTCTGCACTTGTATGTACCCTGGTGGTTCTGACCAACTTTCAACAATCTTAAACTGCACAGCGGCCCATCGTGTTTTAAGGAACACAATGCAGACTCCTCAACTATGAGCTGATTGCACAGCCAGACCACACAAGGTGTAGGCACACCCTTCATTATGCAAAAGAGTAACACATCGTCTCCTTCTTTTACAACGGTTTCTGAAGGCAGAGTTTCAAGAAACTCTGGTTTTCTGGCATCAGTTTCTGTGAAGTCTTCGCATGGCACAACATCAGGATAGTAGACCCTGCTTCTTTGCTTCTCAGCTTCATGTGATCTTTGGGATGTAGAAATAAACAAGCTTGAAGTTTTCTTTGATGACTCTTGTTTGACTTCAGATGCTTTAAACTGACATTCTTTGGCTGCTTTAAAGCTTTTAGTATCTGATTCAAGGGTAATTTTTGTTACTGCTTTGGCTTGTGCTTCTTTAGCTAGGTAAGAATAAAGTTAGGAAAAGGATTAGGTCAGATGTTTTTCAGGAATAAAAAGCATCCTTACATTTAGACGTAAAACAGCTGTATGTTAGGTGGGGAAGAAAAACAAACATTAATTGGTTCTGAAAAGAATGTCCAGCATATTAAGGCTACAGGGCTACTAAATATGAGAAGTTTATATATTTTAAGAGCTTCCTTTCTGCTGGGACTAAGCCTAAATTCTACTTAAGCCTATGAGACCTTCATTACTTGGTTCATAAGGCGTAATACAAGTCTATCTTTGCATTCGAGAGCTTCAGTGTAGAAAATAGAAGCAGGCGATTATGTAAAGCACTTTACACAGCTCAGTAGTAAAGAAAGAAAATTCAACATGTAAGAGCCAAATCAATGTTAGAAGGTCAATGGCTTCCTCATTATTTTTCTGCTCTCAATATCTTCAAGTTTACAAATACGATCACACATCTAGTGTGGCAATAATGCATTTTTAGTTTTCAGTAGTGGTAACACAACTAACATTTTAATATAATGATGTCAGGAGAAAGGGAAGGAGCTTGTATCTCAGGACAAGTGAAAGGTAGAAGACAATTCAGAAGTGCAGTAATACAGAACTTGCACCCATTAATCCTTTCAAGCATATTGCCCGATATTGCAAGCCCGATATGTGGGAGATAGGTTGGACCCCTCCAGTCTGAAATGATCACATATGTAGTTTAACTGACATGCTTTACTCTCTTAAACTTCAGCTTCAGGAATTCACAAAATGCAAAAATTCCTATCTGCCTGTTCTGCTTTACAGCTCACTTTTCATACCAGGAAAGATACAAAGAATCAAAAGACACAAAAGACTTCTGTTATTTGCTGGAAAGAGGTATGAAGTTACAACACTTATTAACAGAACCATATATGTGGAGGGGAAGAACCAAAGCATAGTTACTAGAACTTTCTCAATTAAATACTGATTATTAAGGACATTTGAATGAGCCACAAGCTGTGATAATAAAGTTGCAAAACATGTCATAATTTTTAAAGTCAGATAACCACCTTTGACTGTTAGTATTGCAGCAGTTGTTGTTCCTCCATAATCATTATATATAGTACAACTGTACAGTCCTTGATCTATCAGCTGAGCATTTAAAATTGTGAGCTGTAGGACACTTCCATTTCGTGATATCTTCAATTTTTCTGACACTTCTATCCGTTTACCTTCATGGGCCCAAAGAAACTCAGAGAAGAATTCATTTTCTAAGGCACATATGAACTGAGCAGTATCACCAGATTTCACAGTTAGGTCTCTGAGTTGCAGGAGAATCGCTGGAGGAACACCTTTTGGTTCTTGAGCAGTAGCCATAGAGATTCTGGTGCTCTGAGATGTCTGGGAAAGGACTGTTGTATGCATGGCTTCTGCTTCTTCAACTGATGTAGCTTTCATGGTCAACATTTCAGATATGCTTTCAAAAACCTGTACGCCCGATTCCTGTGATGGTTGTTGCATTGATTTAAATTCTTTTCGAAAAGCTTTTGTATTCTTCTTTGTGAAAGGAGTAACGTGAAGTTCTGATATAGCCTGTGATCGCATAGACTCTTTTACATCTTTCCCAGAACTTTGCCTATCTAGGGCTTGCACTGTGTAATCAAGTAACAAAAAAAAAAAAGTTAGTATCTACAGAACTTTACTGAGCCATGCTCTGAACAAAGTCATACAGCATGGAGAAAGAAAATGAATGATCTTCATTTGAAAACTCAGCATGCCAGATGCACTACGCTCTTTACAGGAAGAATATCCATACACAAATATGAATGACAAGTGATGCCTAGTCTAGTCATGCAGCTGATAAATAGTTGATGGTTTTTTCTTCTTTGACTTGACCGTTTCAATATGAGATGGCTTATTATGAAACCTTTTATGAGGTATTTTCCTTTTTTCTTTCCCCCCCTACAGAATAGGGTGAAAATACCTCAGTCAATGCTGTAACCATTACTTAATTCCAAGCTTAAAAAATCTGAACTTCTTCAGTAAGATTATCCTTATTCTAAACCTATGTCAAGATAGAAATTCACAGATCTCCAGGTATGTTAAACAGAAGAAATGAAAGTGGTTGGGTTATAGATGATAGGTATTATTAACATTAGCTGCTAAATAAAAGGTGTGAAAGGAAGAAAGAATATTAGTGACAGTGTGAAAGTGCGGTATACAACAAACTGAATCCCTCTGAAGTAAAAATGGGGCTTTACCTTCTGCAGTCACTGTAAGTGTAGCTGTACAAGTTGTTTCTCCAGCACTATTTCTTGCCTTGCAAGAGTACTGGCCAGCATGCTCTAGAAAAGCATCTACTATTATGAGCATAACTGTGCCAGTAAACTCATCAAAGTGGAACACTAAGTCTTTTGCTGGAAGCATGAGCTGTTGATTATGAAACCACTGGATTTCTGGTTTAGGCATGCCAGATACTCTAGCTTGAAATCTGACTGTTTCCCCACTGCAGACCCTGCAGCATGAAATAGGCTGGATAAAGATGGGCCTTTGGCCAAAAGTCTCCTCCTTAAGTGAAACAGATGAAGAAACATGCCAGTGGGACTCTGCTGTAAGATCTTCAACCTTTTTAAATCCTGAAAAGAAGCATGCCAACTTTTAATTTCTTTCCCTACACTACATTTTCTCTCTCATTCAAGATTTTTTTTCTAACTATTACAGCAAGAACATCATCTATAAAATTGCAAAAAGAAAAAAAAAAAGGAAATAATTTATGGTTAAATAATAGCAAGAATAATATAAAACCTGAATAGCAAATTTTCCAGACAATATTTCTTCTTTAAAGCTTTGATCAGTATTTTACCAGATTGTATTTCTGGGTTATCCTTCAGATCCCGTCCAACCCAGATTATTCTATATGTGAACGTTATTATTTTTTTTCGTCTTCCCAAGACTAATACACACCCTCGTTAACATGTTTTCAAAACTTACTTTCAAAGTAATATTTTTCATACAAAAACTCTTACTAGGTTCTCCTCAAAATCAAATGCAAGAATGTGAAAGCAAAGCACTTCCATCAGAAAAGAAGGTATGTTTGGTTCATGCCAGATTCTAATAGCGGAGAGAATGAAAATGTGAAATGTATGAAACACTGAGAAACTGTGACGCATTTTGGAGACACA
Organism: Lagopus leucura; assembly: GCF_019238085.1. NCBI lineage: Eukaryota > Metazoa > Chordata > Aves > Galliformes > Phasianidae > Lagopus > Lagopus leucura. The sequence continues at coordinate 6,869,160 of NW_024962267.1, forward strand.
CAAATGTGTTGTGGACATTGTAAATTGTAGCAATGAGTTAAGTGAAAAGACAACGTGACAGACAAGCACTTACAACAGCGTTATGTTAAGATTAGTGTTGGAACATGACCTAAACAAGATATCTTCTTTAACTGCACACTGTACCTTCCAACTTCAGGGTGGCAGTGCTTGTCACTTGGCCCACGGAGTTACTTGCTACAAAGGTGTAGGTGCCTTCATCCTCTGGATAAGCTTCAGCAATCTCCAGCTGGTAAGTGTCTTCAAACTGAGTCATTCTAAAGAAACGTGATGGCTTGATCTCTTTGTCTTTGCTATACCAAGAGACTTTCAGATCTGCTCAAGCAACAAAAAGAAGAAAAAGTATGTAAATAATGATATTAAACCAGTAAGTAAATACCATTTTTATATTTATGGCTGTCGGAAATCTTTAATCTCAAGTCTGTATTTCTGTTTGAATATGCCTTACATTAACTTCGGTAATGTAGGATCAGTGGAAAATTACATATGTATTAAGTTTTGATTTTACTCATCCTACATCATAGGATGCTGAGTAAAAATCATTTTTTCCTCTTTTTAAAGTATAAATTTTAAAATATTTTGCTACTGTTAGAAGTAGAGTAAACCACATTTTAAAAAATGGATTCCCTTTTAAAACCTGACTGAATGTTTCAAAATCACTAGGCTGAGCTTAGCAGTTTGAAGAAAATAAAATGGAATGCCTTTTTGCTAAGAATAGTTTCTTGCCTCTTTTTATTGAAATGTCATAAGTTGCACAGCACATATTTCTTTAGAAATATCTTGTTTTTGTACCTTTGTAATAGTCCTAAATAAGATTTTGCATTACTTGTATAGATTCTTGTAGCCTTGGGAAAGAAAAGGAATGAAATATAAACTGTAAGCTTGACTCTTCATTTTGTGTTGTATTACATCATGAGTCAAGTATTTTCATGCAAATAATGTGATCACTGTTATCAGATGAAAGAGGAAGTGTTTTCAATAGCCAGCTGTAGTGTGTACCATTAAGCAATATATTTTCAGTAGTGTATTACCTAAGGTAACATAAAAGGTTTGTACAACACAAGTGAGCAGTACATAAATCCATTTTGAGACAGTATTTAATAAAGGGGATCTAGATGAAATAGATTTGTCTTTTTAAAAAGGGAAGAAAAAAAACCAAGACCCTGGAATTTGATGGTAAGTGATGGAAAAGCAATTTATGTATTGGTATAAATATATATATGTGGGCTAACAATGTATTATGGATTTTTACCTGTATCACTCTATTTTTAAAGTTTGAGTTTCATTTATCTTTAAATAATTATAAATCCTTAGGGATCTTATTCTACATTTTGCAATGTGAATAATTTATTACTTGACATACTCAAGACCATTTTTTGAAGTAAAGAAATATAATATTTTTTTAATTAACTTGGAAAGAATTACTTAAATTGTAGGATGGTTATCTTTTTATCTAAAAGTAGAAAAGTTACTTAAGAAAAATTCTTAAAGAGACTTCAAGAGATGAGTAAACACTTAGAAATCCTTTCTATGCTAGGAAAAAAATGCAGTGGCAGCTTACAGTTTGCAAAAATGCTTAGAAATATTAGGATGTAGATTTTGGTCTGTTTCTTCAATTAATTGATATGATACTGTGTGACACTGAAACCTCTGTCATATTCATTTAACAGGATAATGTTTTTCAGTCATGATGTTCTGTTTAGAAACTCCATATTTGCACTGACACAGTTTTGCAACTTCTGTTAGCATTTGAGACTCCCAGGTTTCTGTAGGCATATTTTTTGGTGTGTCAGATATGCTAAACACTTGTGTTAGAAATGCTTACTGTTTAAGACAATTTAAAATTTCCATGCTTGCTGCCATCTTTGACACATGACTTAATTGCTAGTTGTCAGTGGGTAACATTTTACAGTGTGCATCCAACAAATAACTGTACCTCAAGGGAAAGACTGATTCAAGTCCGTATGCTGCAGCATGTTTTCCGAGTTCAAAATGAAAAATTCTAAGAGGTGAAAAGATGTACATTATTTCATCAAATTAAACCTACCTGTCCCTGTAACTCTGCACTGAAAACGAGCAGACTGTCCCTCGGATGTAACAGCATCACGAAGTGGTACTATGACAGCAGGTGGATACACTGGTACCTCTAGCTCAGGAGAAACAACTTCTGGGACTAAACAATAAGAAAAGTAAGTAATTTTTGAAGGCAAAGGTAAGGTGCAACTAAATGTTGACAATAAAATTTCACAGACATTGTGAACATAGCAAACTCACTTTCCACTGAAAGTGAAGCTGAAGTTGTGGCAACTCCATAGTCATTTTTGGCTTCACATGTATACACAGCTGAATCTTCAGGGAAAGTTTCAATCAGCAACAGCGTATATTCTTGAGCATCATGAAGAAATTTGCACTTGAAACCTGGAGAAAGCTGTTGATCATCTTTGTACCAGGAAACTTTGGGCTGGGGTTTCCCTGATATCACTGCACAGAAGCGGGCAGGTTTACCCGACTCCACGGTGGTTGGCTGTAGCTCCTGGATAATCCGAGGCGGCTCCGGAGCTGAATTTCGGAAGGTGGGGGGGAGGGGAGGGAGAACACAGGGGGGAAAGAGAGGGGGAGAGAAAGAGAGGAAGGGGAGGAGAGGAGAGAGAGGGAGAGAGGGGGGGGGAGAGAGAGAGAGAGAGAGAGAAAGAGAGAGAGAAGAGGGGTAGAAGAGGGAGAGAGAAGAGGGGTAGAAGAGGGAGAGAAATCTCATTACTTCATCATGGGTTCTAAAGCATTAGCAAATAAATTTTCAATTTTAATCTTTTTGTTCCCAATCTTGCTTGCTTAAGAAAAAGTGCCCTTTTCCTTGATAGGAAGGGAATGATCTAGAAGCAACTGCCTTAACAGAAGTAGTTATGGTGACATATGTTTTGTCTCGGCAAAATGCCTCCAAAAATTGTTATGCTGGTCCTGCTGTGTATTTATCAGTATGAAAAAAATTAGTTTTATTTAAACTTGATATTTTCCTGGTCTAAAATAATACAGATTAAAAAAGGACTGTTACAGCATTTTCTTCAGCTATTTCATTAGAGCAAGAAATATCTACGTGTACGAGGCTTTTGACAGCGTTCCAGAAATAAGACTCCCTTTGCATTTATTTTTTAATTTCAAGGTATGATTTTGAGAAAAGTTATATAAATATCAGAAAAATACAGGGTAATAAATGAAGTCAAAGTGTTAGTTTTGGGTATACATACCATTCACATAGAGAACAACAGAACTCCTATTCCGTCCTGCAACAAAAGTATATTCTCCAGCATCAGAGTAAGTGGTTTCAGAGATGCTCATTCGATGAATTCTCCTTTCTACCACATAGCTGTATCTTTCCTCATAATGGAAGTTGATCTCAATGCCATCCTTGTACCACTGTGGTTCAATGTCATCTTCATTAACTTCAAATTCAATTTCAGCTCTTTGTCTCTCAATGACCTACGAGCAAGTATTAGAAACATTACAAATAGCATTTGTTTTTCCAGGTTTTCTCAAACTCCAGTTAAAACTTCCCAGAGGAAGGCTCTGGCCTTACAAATACTTTTTTTTTTTTTTTCTGGGAGGTTTTTCAGGTTAGATGTTGTCGCTGATTGAATTAGAATAATAAAGTTATAAAATATTTATTCTTCATTGTATGCTGTACCTGAATATCTTTATGGATGCTTCTGATTCGAACGTCACGACCTTCCACTATCAAATTGGCACTGGATGTGTTTCCACCTGCTACTACAGTGTACTGACCAGCATCAGACATTTTCGTGGAAGGAATGATAAGACGATGGACATATTTCTCCCGCTGAATTTTCATCCTAAGGAAACCAGAAAATAAAGTGAATACATTATTTTCTGGGGGAAAACACATTTAGAAAGTCAAGATGGTGTAGAAGGAATAATTTACCTCTCACCAATCTGAAGTTCTTGTCCATCCTTCATCCACTGGACCTGAACATCAGGTTCTGAAATTTCACATTCAAAAATGGCTCTCTTCTTCTCCACAACCTTAATATCTTTAATATGCTTCCTAAATTCAATGTGACGAGCTGGAGGAAAGTGGAACAGAATGAGTGCCATTCTTCTATTTAACTCATTATAAGTCACTAAACATAGAAATCAAGAGACCAAATACCTTCCACATATAAAGTGGCTGATGAAGCTGCTTTTCCAGCAACAAAAGTGTATTCTGCAGCATCACCAAAATGCACATTCCTTATGGAGAGTGAGTGTGTGAGCTTCTTTGTTCGTATCTGGCATTTGTCAGTAGATTTTATTTCCACTCCATTCTTCAGCCATTTATATGAGATACCTTCATAGTTAACAGTAACTTCAAATGTGATTGTATCTTTCTCTTCAGCATTGATGTCTTCGAGCATGGAGGTAATTAGGATGGCTAAGAGAAAAAAGAAATGGGCATGGTTTAGGGTTTTTGATTTTAACACACTTCAGCTGGTCCAGAGATGCTTAAAATCTTTGAGATAGGTTCTGATTTTTGGTGATATTTGAAGGAAAGCTTCAAGTTTCTGTGTCCAGAATGAATACTATAATTAAACTCCTCCAAACCTTCTGAATGATGTAAGAATCTAAAATTCATCTCCTGTGGAGATTTGACACTTAGGCACATTGCTCTAAACAGAGGGATCAATAGCCTGACTTTTAAGTTTGCAGCTTCTAGTCTCTTTCTAAAAATGTAGCTTAGGCTACTTTAGGTTATTTTAAAATCTCTCTGCAATATTCCTGGTTTTGTCTGAATTGCACCTGCATTACAATAAACTCTAGTATTGTTAACTGTAAAATATTCTGTTAATTTCATATTCACATACGTTTTACGGTCAGAGTTGCACTGACTCTGTCATTTCCACAGACAAACGTATATTCTGCAGAATCTTCACTGCTTGTGTTCATGATGTTCAGCTGATGGAGTTTCCCCTGGACCACTATTTTGAACTTTTCACTCATTTCAATCTCCACACCATTTTTCAACCAGACAGCAGGTACGTTGAAATGAGAAACTTCACATTGAAAAGAGGCAGTTTTGGTCTCAGGGATCTCAATACTTTTCATGGTCTTTGTGATGTGTATGGCTGTGGGTAAAAAATAAAAATAAAAAAGAAAGAAAAAGATTTTTTAAAAGGTCTGTATGTGTGCAGGAGTTAAAAAATAGAAAAAAGTCTACAAACTGTGAGATCTGTTTTATGTGAGTTGGTAAAGCAACTCATATAGTTTCTTACCAACTTGCAATACTTACTTTCCACAAATAGTTTTGCTTTACACTCAAGTTGTCCAACAAAAGCTGTATATTCTCCAGCATCAGCAGGAGATATATTATGCAGCATCAGCTTGTGGACTTTCCTTTGTGATATCATCTTGTATTTATCACTTTGTTTCAGCTCAACATTTTTGTGGAACCAGCGAACTGGTACAGTATCATGGGATACACTCAGTTCAAAGGAAACAACAGCATTTTCCAAAGCAGTCACATCCTTTGGCTTCTTGATAATCTTGACAGCTTAAGGAAGAAAGTTAGCAAGATTCAGAAATCTGCTTCATTTGAATCTCAAACCTCACATTAAAGCAAACACTCAAAATAGACTGACTTACTTTCAACGTGAAGTCTGGCATTTGCTCCTATCCTCCCAAGCTTAAAGCTATAAACAGACTCATCAGTGACAACACAGTGCTTGATTTTCAGTGTGTGAATTGTTCCTTTCACTGAAATTTCATATTTGTCATTTGATTCAAGTTCAACACCATTTTTAATCCACAGAGCTCCTTTCACATCAGGGTGAGTAAGTTCTACGCTGAACACTGCCTCCTGTGTTTCTGTCACAGTCAAGTTCTTAAGAGTCTTCTTTATCTTAACAGCTGGAAAAAAATATTTTAAAGAAATTAACAATGATCTTAAAAAAACAGAACTATATAAAATACTAAATACTAAGTATTAGTATAATAGTATTATTAGTATATTATATATCCAGTAATTAGTATATTATATATATATATCCAGTAATTAGTATATTATATATATACTATAATAGTATAATAGTATATTATACATATATATACTATAATAGTATAATAGTATATTATATCCAGTAATATTATATCCAGTAATTAGTAAATAATAGTATTATTATACTCATACCAAAATACTAAGTTTTGCTACCTCAGATAGAGTATCATAATGTAACATTGTTTTCAAAATGTGAAGCAAAATATGCTTGTATCTTAGGGTATGATCCAGACATAGTGAGTGATGCTGAACTGAGCCTTAACGACATGAGTTATTTATTTGTATTTAAATTTAAAAAAAAAAAAAACAAACTCAGACAAACTGACCTTCGACATGCAGTTTAGCAGACGTCTTTGAGCTTGCTATTTCATAGCTATATTCACCCATATCATCCATCTTTGTGGCAGGGATATTAAGTCTCCTCTTAACACCATCAGTTTCAGTACGATACTGATCTGTCCTGGGTAATGGTTTACCATTTTTTAGCCACTGGCCCTCTGATTCAGGATTTGCCACCTCACATTCAAAAACAGCTCTCTGGGACTCAGCTACAGTCAGGTCACTGAGAGGCTTTGAAATGGCACCTCCTATTGGAAAGCAAAAGTACATCGTTTTTCTTGTTTGTTTTGTTTTGTTTTTTGCTGTCATGCATCTGTTCAATTTCCCCCATATAAAAATGCAATCATATGAAAATCAGGTACTAGACAGAATTCTTTGCCCCGATTTTCTACATGCCCATAGTCATTCTGAGCTCTGTGAAAAATCAAGAATAGAATGTGATGTGACCATCACAAAAATATGTTTTTCTATCCTAGTTACTCTTATTTACTATTTTTATTATCAGCAGAGGCACACCAAATATTTAAGAAAAAAATAATCCTTCTTACAATAATTATATTAAAAGCATGCTAAAATATTCCCTTCCAAGACTGTGATTTAGTAAAACACAGTAAGGAAGTAAAACACTTCCTTCACTGCTCTGTTGAATTCAGTTTGCAGAGATCACAAAAGATAAATGGAAGAACAATGAGAACATTAAGAGAAATTAAAGTCTAAGAAAATACAGAAACAGCATACAGATATTACACTTACAAAGAACAGTATTTTGAGCATTATTTCTAATGCACACTGAAATAAAAATCTTGGACTTTAAGCCTACTAACCTGCCACTATCAATTTTCCAGATGTTTTCTTCCCTCCAGCATAAAATACATATTCTCCTTCATCATCTTTCATCATTTTCACCACTGTCAATTTATATATTTTGCCATGTGCTTCAATTTTGTATTTAGGACCAGCCTTGATCTCTTGCCCTTTGAAATGCCAAATTACATCAATCCCTGAATGGGAGAGCTCAACCTCAAAAGATACATTCTGTGTTTCAGTGCAGGTGATGTCATGAAGACCTCTGATAATCTCAATTTCTATAAAAAATAAAAATAATACATAACACATGCATTAGTTTCTTCCATTATTTCGTATTGAAAAATTATTTCAAAATAAATTTGCCTCAAACAAAACTTACCTTCAACTGTGACGTTGCAACTTGTTTCGACTTTGCCAACCATTAACTTGTAATGTCCTTCATCTGATGCATGGGTTCTGGCAACCACTAGCCTCTGTTTAGTGCCTTTACACACAGCTTGTACACGTTCATCAGGCTTTATCTGATGATCATTTAGGTACCATTTGGAGGAAGTTACATCTGGTGCTGAAACTTTGCATTCAAGGATAGCCTTTGTTCCTTCAACTACATGAACATCTTTCAGAGGAACTATTATTTCCACACCTGCAAAGTTACAAAAATTATCATGAAAAAGCTATACCTTTAAAAAGTAATCATAACAAACCCAAAAGCAAACATGATTTCAAATTCATGGTAATGACTTACTGTACACAGTAACTTGTCCAGTGGTTGATAGTTCAAGACCAGGAATGCTGAAAGAGTAAGTTCCACTGTCTTCTTTTGTTGCATCTTCTATCAACAACATGTGTGACTGTTTATCCAACACAATATGAATACGATCACTTGACTGAATTTCATGACCATCTTTCATCCAGACACCTTCCGCATTTTCTAGAGAGACCTTAACTTCAAGTTGTACAATATCTCCCTCACAGACTTTTTGATCAGTAAGTCCTTGAAGAATAGTCATGGGACGAGCTATGGAATGAAATGAAATGAATTAGTCCTTGTAATAGAATACTGAATGCTAAGGCAGTCTGGTATATAACAACTCATACTAAAGAACATTTATTTTATACAGATGATATAAATATTAGATATGCTTACGCTTTATCTTTAGTTTGCAGTGAGTCCTCTTCCCATCAACAACAAAGCTATACTCTCCTTGATCATCTTTATTAACATCTTTAATAGTGAGGATTCGGCGACCACGACGGGATGCAAGCACATATTTATGATTGGAACTGAGTTCAACATCACCATGATACCATTTCCCCTCAACGTCTTCTGGGGAAACCTCACACTCAAGTTCCCCTGCGAAGGATTCTGGGACTTCAACGTCCTCAAGTTCTTTAATGAACATAACCACAGCACCTACAAGTAAAAATAATTATGTTCACGAATGAGTTTGATTAGATACCCATGATGAAAAAATTTCTTTTTAAATTGAACATATATACATACATGTGCACACATTGTGACCATTTTTCATAAATGTATCTCAAAGCTTTCATACTGGATTCAAAAAATGCAAAAGGGGTTTAAACATTTCCTAGTGCATTTGTCTGAACTGTTTTATTTCTTCTTGAAGTAGATTTCACTTTAAAAGTACTAAGTTCTATATATAAGTACTATAGTTCCAGGCTGGGTGCTTCTTACCTTCAACAATAAGCTTTGCAGTAGTTTTTACTGATTCATCTTCTACCAGAGCACAGCTGTAGTCGTCAGCATCAGACATTTCTACTGCTAGTACAGAAAGAAAATGAGCCTTCCTGTCTGAGTGCATCCTGTATTTTTCTCCAGAATGAATCTCAATTCCATTCTTAAACCATTTAACTTTGACGAAGGGTTCTGATGTCTCACATTCAAATGTTGCCATGGAGTCCTTCTCTTTAGCAACAACATCTTGTAAGTTCTGGATGAAGCTAATTAGCTGCTTGGCTGCAAAAACAATATGTAATGAATCAATAGGGCATTTGTCGTATAGGCTTAACTAGAGTAATTGCTATAATAGGCAGCAGGATAAAAGTAAGAGATTTAAAATTACCTTGCACTAACAGGAAAGCATGGCTGGAAGTTTCACCAGCTATATTGACTGCTTTCACCATGATGCTGGCTGAATCATCAGAAGTCACATCTCTGATGACCAGTTCACAAACGTTATCTTCAGGCCAGTACCAGTATATACGATCAGTCCTTTCAATCTGCACACCATTTCTGAACCACTGGCACTCAGGGTCTGGTTTCCCTACCACTCTCACACGGAAGTGGGCATCTGTGCCTTGGGCTACAGTCTGGCTTTGAATTCGTTCAAATATCTTTGGAGCTTCCATACTTGGACTAAGTTCAACCTTCTCTGGTTTGAATGTTGGAATGGTGATTTTGCCTTCAGGAGGAAGGGCTTTCTTTTCTTCCTCTGGGATCTCTTTGGTCCAGTGAAGAAGTTCTTCTTTTGTCTTTTTTAGCATCTCCTCATATGATTCATCCTTCTTGCGAGACTTAAGTTCCACAGCAGTGATGGCTTCATAATAGCCCTCTTCTGTCCTTCGCTTGAACTTACTGCGCAGCTCTTCAGATTCCTCTGACAGTTTCTCATGTGTGATTCTTTCAGCTCTTTTAAGTTTCACTACCTCTTTGGTTGTTGCCTCAGCAGGCTTGTCTATCTTCTGTACCTCAAAGAGAAGTTTTCCAGGCTCTGTCACTACAGGTTCATGCCTGGGTTCAGGAGCCCGACGAAGAACTGATCTGAAGTCTTCTCTCTGCTGGATCTCAAGTTTCACCTTATGTTCAATAAAGCCTTCTGGATTCTCTGCAGTGACTTTCACCTCACCTGTGTCATATGATTTGCAGTCCACAATATCCAGGTAGTGGATTCCATCATAACGGAGTCTAAACCTTTTGCTCTTACGAATGAGCTGACTGTTAAGGTACCAGTTGACCTTGGGAAGAGGATAACCAGTGACACGGCAGCGGAATCGTGCTGTTTCACCCTCCAAGACTCTTGCAGGCTCAGGAACCAAAACAAGCTCTGGCTTTTGTTTCTCTTTTTGATCCATAGCAACTGCAGGAAGAGCACCTTCATGTGCCATTCTTTCTAACTCTTCAATTCGCTGCATTCCTCTTCTGCCTTCTGGCAATTGAGATTCTTCCACAAGACTTTTCTCATCCTTCACAATCAGGGTAGCAGATGTATGGTCTGTACCATATTTGTTAGTTGCCCTGCAAGTGATCACACCACTATCTCTGGAATAGGCTACTCCATAGTCCAGGCTACAGTACCCAAACTCATTAATCATCCGGAGTCTGTTAGCTGCTTCCAATGGTTTGCCATCATGCAACCATTCCACCACCATAGTTGGGTCACCAATTGGTGTAAGTCTGCACTCAAAATGCGCTGGTCCAAATTGCTTCAGCCTTAACGATGTGAGCTTCTTCTTAAAAAATGGTTTCTGTTGCTTTTCTTTGTCATAAAGATCCCCCTCCTCCCACTGCTCTTGACCATAACGCAAATGGAGGGGCTCTAACTCCGGTGCTGCAATCTCCTTGGCTTTGTAAGTCCCTTTTGGAATGATTAATCTTCTTTCTGGTTCTGGTTCAGCATGTTCAACTTCAACGTTCACCTTGCACCTAGTAGTGTCCCGCCCAGCTTTGTTGATGGCAGTAGCTGTATACCATGCAGCATCTTGCCTGACGGTGGATTCAATTTTAAGGGCAGCGGCCCCTTTTGTTCCCTCAATCCTGAAATATTAAAACAATTACTTAAAAACTTTCTTCACATCTCCAAAATAAAGTCAAAGCTTCCAAAGGAAATTCACTGAAAGGATTATCTGATTATTTACATTTATTCATATTTGAGTGCAATGCATAATAATCAAATAGACAATGATATAAGATGCAGTGTTGAATCCAGTGGCAGTTTTGCTTGCAGAAGACTACAAAACTGGAGACTGAGAAAGGTTCTTTAAGTCTCTGCTGTAAACTGGATTTGCATAATACAAAATATGCTGTTATACAACTCAGATAATATTGAGGGAAACCTAAAAAACATTTTCTGTCTCAGAGCTGTGCTGCAATGCAAAAGTTTTACTGGTTTCCGAAACCACTGGACAAAGCCCTCAGTTTATTCCTTCCGTGGAAGCAAAGATATTTAGTGCACCGTAGGAGGCACTTAGCATCTAACAGAACAGTGATTATTAACTGTTTTTACTATTAAAAACAAAATAATCAAACAAAAAACACGACAACTGCTTACTTTATTCTGGGATATTTGTGTGGTACAATGATGTCACTATTCTTCAACCACACAATGTCAGGATTAGGGTTGCCAGTTGCTTTCACAGACATGTGCAGTCTAGAGCCCTCTTTTACACTAACATTCTTGAGCCTTTCCACAAAGCGTGGTCTGACTAGATCCTCCTTAGCTGAAATAGCAAGGGAAAGTTATTATGAGAGGAAATGATTATAACCATTATTTTTAATAGGAAACATTATCAAGTCTCCTAATAACAGCATGTACAATAGATACCTTCCACAGACAGTGTGACTGTAACAGAAGCTTTGCCTGCCCTATTCTGAGCAATTACAGCCCATTCACCAGAGTCCTCAGGCATAGCAGGAACAATGATCAATGACTGGGTACCATCTTCTTTAATCACTATTTTATGGGTGTAATCATTAACCACTTGTTGACCTGCAGACACAAATGAATAAAAAAAAAACCATTGTACTCAAAATGTGTCTCAAGATGTTAAATGCTCATTAGATTTTTTAATATTATTCTTTTACATAAATAAGAACTGCATACCATTATGGAACCAATATGTCTCTGGCATAGGTCTGCCAACAACTTTTAAGTCAAATCTTGCTGTCTGCCCCTGTGAACATTTGACTGATGTAGGTTTCAGCACAAAAACTGGCTTATATAGTCTCTCTAGTTGTCCTTCATCAGTTTCATCTAATCTGCGTGCAGGAGAACGAGAAGGAGAGCTGCGGGCAGGAGAACGAGAAGGAGAGCGTGGAGAAATAGATCTGAAAGGAAAAGAGATACGTATGAATATGTCATATAGGAGCGTGCTGACATGGTAAACAAAGTTCAAATTTTGTCTTTAGGATAATATACTTTAAAGAGTTTTATCAATTTATCTATGTGAGAAACTGTGCAGTCACTTTATTTTTGAAGTAATTTTTATGGACAAATAACACGAGCATATGCCACACTAAGATAAATTTATTTTCTTCAGATACTGTAAAGTCACAGACGTAACCTATGTATTTTTGTGCATGTGTGTGCATATGTATATTACAGATGCCCCATCTCTGGAGATGCTCAAGGCCAGGTTGGATGGGGCCCTGGGCAGCTTAATCTATTGGTTGGCACCCTGTACAGCAGGGGGATTGTATCTTGAAGATCTTTAAGGTCCCTTTCAACCCAAGCTATTCTATGATTCTGTGAATATTGGATGAACACATGCTATTTCAAGGATAGGACTTAAGAGCTGCATGCAGTGCTAGAATTCCAAGTACAGATATTATTTTTCCCAAAACATAAGTGGGTTAAGAAAGATATATGGTTGCTGATGTCATAAATCTAACACCATAGCAAGATATATATGCAAAAGATGCTACTCTTGAGAGCTGCACAGCCTATTAAGAAAGCAAATCAGAAAAAAGGTTGGCACAGAAATCAGTATGAGCAATGAGAACAACATTTAGAACTTCTCTAGAGGCATGAAAGCTCCAATAACCTAAACTGTTTACCCACTGTGTAATGACTGAACAGGTTTCATTGCAGAAATTGAAGTCTCACATAATATATATGACTGTGTACGTACCTGTATCTTCTCATAACTTCTGGTCCTGGCATATAACCTGGAGTTGCTGTGGGTGCAAGGGGCTCAACATACAGCTTTGCTGAGCAAATGGCATTTCCTTTCATGTTACTGGCAAAGACTGTGTAGATTCCTTCATCTTCAGGTAAAACAACAGGCAAACGCAGACTGGCACTACCATCTTGCAGAACTTCCATGTGGTAGCGCTCCCCATGTCTTATGCGCTTACCATCTTTGTACCATGCAATCTGCATGGAAAGAAACAAGAATGCTGAGTGAGCTTTCCAGAAGACAAACATCCGGTAATAGACTGTACATACAACAAACTGCAAACTTCTGTTTTTCAGCTGATGTATTGTTCCAGCCCAGTAGTGGCGTTAACATTTTCTTCTTTTGAGGAAAAATGTTAGATTTAAGTAATGTGTTTTCATAGAAGCATAAAAAATTAGTTTTGGTTTTACAGGGCTAGAAACAAAGTCCATTGTGAGGGAGAGCAAAGTGATTTTTATCTTTTAATTTTTTTAAACTGTGCTCAACACCTGTGTGCATGCTAACTCATACTCTGAAGCAAGATCTATTTCACTGGTGGAATTAAGGTGGATTAAGTCTAATCTATCAGTGAAATGACTAACCAATCTAACACTGCTGCATTAAGGGACAAAAGAAAAATCAGTTTGATATCATCAGATTGTGTTTCTAATAGATGTGCTGTTTTCTGTGCAAAATAAAAATTTGATACTGAGATGTTAAGGGAGTTTTCAAGTAGAGAAGTTTTTTATAAATAGATAAACATCATGCAGGTTTGGAGTACCTTCGGCAATGGATATCCAGTTGTCTTACAATGGAAAGTAACACCAGTGCCTTCAAAGGTTCTGTAATTCTTTAATCTTAAATCAAATCCTGCTTCAGTTGCTTCAGATTCAGAAATATCAACCATCATCTCCTCTCCATCTTCCTCGAGGAGTTCATCTAAGGTTGTCTTAATAATTCTGAGTTCAATTTCCTTGATAAGTCTTTCTTCAAAAGAAGAAATGTGGAATTCCTATGTAGAAAAGCAGTGGCATTAGTTGAGTTGTGTGTGTCAAATAATGTAAAAAGAAGTGACTTGCACTAGTAAAATTAAAAAAGATTTTAAACAGCTTGTCAGTATACAAAATAAGCAGCAAACATACCTCATCTTCCACAAAAGTTCTGACCACCACTGTATCTTTGGCCATTTTCTTCCTAATTAAGGCTTGTTCTTTTTCATATTCTTTATCAAAGTCACCATATGAAATAGGTGGGGCTACCTCAGCCACTTTAGGTTCCTGGACATATGCAGTCACTTGAGTTTGGTACATCATTTCTTGTTGGGATTTTATGTAGGCCTCATAATCAGCTAGGAATTAAAAACACATTAACTTTGACAAGTGCTTATAGTTTTCACTCTATTGAAATAGAGAACAAGTACAAACTTCTTTTACTGAGGTTTTTTTGTATTTTTTGGTTGGTTTTTTGTTTTGACCGAAGCGAAGATGGTCTGTCTAGCCAATAAAATGCAAGTAGCAATAAAATCTGAAGACTAATGCCTTCAGATGAGCTTTTAAACAGGTAAAAGTTTTATTTTGCAAGTGTGCTAGTTCTCAAAGTGGAAGCACTTTTAGTGACTGTACTTTCTACCTGACAGCTCTGTCTCCTTCAACCTCTTTTGCATTTCATAAGGACAACTGAAATTAACCTAAGCTAGCTTCTTTTCCTTTAATAGAACAACCTATTATTGTTTTAAACTTTGCCCACATAACCCTGTGAAGGTCTGATGAAAACTTATTATGAATGCATATTTAACATTTCTATAGCTGCATATTCCAACAAAGAGCATATGTCCTTCAAGAACCTTATGTCAAATACACATGCAGAAACTGAGCCACTAGCTAGAGCAGGTATTAGCACGCTCTCTTTATGCTTCTTGTACTGATTAAACTAAACTGCTAATAATTCACAGCACAATTTAAAGTGCTTTTCTCTTTACAATGTACCTTCTTCTAGTAAGGAGACCGTTGCAGAAGCTTCTCCAAATTTGTTACGAATGACAATAGTGTATTCTCCGGCATCATCGGCAAAGGTCATGGAAATTTCAAGTTTGCATTCCCCGGTTTCTCGTTTATAACTTACTTTGTATCTATAGAAAACAGAAGTACAAGCAGCCTTTTTTTACGACTTTACTTTCAATAGTGATTCTCATCAGTTGCACAACTAACATTCATGAGAAAAAAAAATATCAGCTTTTGCAGGTAATTTTAACTCAGTGAATCTACTGAAAAGCATAAGAAAGTAACAGTACGCTCAGAGAGATGGGATGCAAAGAACAGAACTGAAATATCAGAGATCTACTTGGACAAAACAAAATACTATATGCTGTGTGCATATAGTTTATTCTAGTATGATATATTCCATGCTATAAATGTATATTTTTTCTCAACTGGAAAGCGTGTTGCTTTCTACAGACATTTTTGCAGACAGAATGCAAACAATACACAGACAGTATAAAACAGATATAAAATTTCTTCCTGATTTGTTTTCAAAGATTCATAGCATTTCTCATTTTACGATCTTCTGAATACTTATATTTTAAATCTCAGCAGACCTAGCATCACACAACAAGGTACGATCCTATGATTTTTACATAAATGAATGATGCTATATAAACGAAAGAAATTGGCTTAGCAGCAATAAGGGGTCAAAATTATGTTATTATCAATGACACATTCTTTAAAATTATGTTTAATTAGTTTTTGCACATTAAATTACCTGTAGCCAGTCGTAAGAGGAACTCCACCTTTCTTCCAGAGGACATGTGGCTTTGGGTTGCCCCCTACTTGGCACTCAAAAATAATGCTCCCACCTTCAATTAATTTGTGTACTACAGGTTTTCTTATGAAGAAAGGAGGTACGGGTTCTCCCGATACTTCCTCGGCAGAGACATCTTCCATTACAACATCCTTTGTCTCCACATAGCTGGAACAAGATTACAGCGCAGATTGAATCACCAGATGTCAGATGAAGCTGTCATAAACAGAATGCAAGAAACTAATGACCACCATAAGAGTGGGCTGTTTAGGAGCGACTTTACCTTTTCTCTTCTGTAACAACCTTCTCAGAAATGGTTTCTCTAGTCTCAGTTTCTTCTGAAACTGAAAGGCAAATAAGATACAGTGAATTTTGATAATACTTTTGAACAGTGACTAAGCAATGAGTTTAGCAAACAAAGTGAGAGAAGGCTAAGTAGCATTTCTCAAAGGACCAGGTACTTGCACTGAGGGAGCTGTCAGCTCATAATGGGCCTTTTTTTTTTTTTTAAACATACATTTTTGCATTCCTGCCTCTGTACAGCCTTAGAATGTAATTCCAGGAATATGCCTGACTTGACAGCTGACAAAATCTCAAAGTTACACTATAAGTAACACGCAGTTAATAAAATGATAACTTCCCTTCAGTAATAGGTATACTTACCCTTCACATGCAAGTGGCAAGATGTGCTGACACTCCCAGCCTTATTGGTAGCAGTGCAGGTAAATCTTCCACTGTCTTCTGCAAAGGCTTCACGAATCACAAGGCGAGCAAGTCCTGCTTTGAAAGTGATCTGGAAGTCCATTGAGCTCTCTATCTTGTAGTCTTCCCTGTACCACGTCACAGTAGGCTGAGGGTGACCAGAGATATGGCACTCCAGAGTGACAGACTCACCTTCAGTCACAGTCTTATTTTTGAGACCCTGTATGACAAAAAAAGGAAAAAGAAAAATCACAGTCATTATATATTTCACTATTAAACAGATATTTTAGATTGGATATTAGGAAAAACTTTCTCTTGGAAAGACTGATAAGGCATCAGAACAGGCTGCCCAGGGAGGTGGAGTCACTGTCCCTGGAGGTATTGACAAAGAGAGCAGATGTGACACTTGGGAACGTGGGTGGGCACGGTGCTGATGGGTTGACACAGTTGGACTAGATGATCTTAGCAGTCTTTTCCGACCTTAATGATTTTATGATTATATTATTTTAATAACTATAATCTATTGGAAATTTAATGACTATTTCAAAACAGTGTCTTGTTCAATAGTATCCATGAAAAAAGAGGCATTTTCCAAGGGAAGTATTTGAAACTAGATTTGGGATCTCTGAAAATTAAGAAGAACATGTAACATGATGTTTATGTAAATAAAGGAGAGTAATTTTTTCAGTGAAAAATATGAAATGACTTTATGTTAAATGACTGTGAACTCTCATCTTCACAACAGACATGCTTGACAGAGTAGTTTGTATATGGGATGAAGTGTATTATTACATAAAACCAAATTTTCACGGTCAAGATTTCAAAGATAAAAAAATCAGAATACAAAATGCATGAAAACACTGTGTAACTACCTGAATATGCATAAAACTTACCCAGACTAAGGTGGGTGGAGTCACAGGAATTTCTGCAGGCACAGGAACTCTGGCAGTTTCTGTCACCTAGATTGTTCAAAAGCATGATTAATAAACATCTCACAGGCAAAGGATGAAAACAGCAGAATTAGGTAAGGAGAAATCTTTTTTTTGCCTTAGATAAATATTAAATCCTTGGTAGAATTTGTGCAAAACAGCAAAGAGATAAAAGTCAGACAAATGCTTTAGAAGGGAAAAACTGGAAGGAGGAGATAATAATCAACTAGATTTTTAAGGTGAAAGTCAGTTAGAGTGCCTGAAATTTGCTTAATGATGTACCTTTGCTTCACCCTCTTTCCGCAACAGCAGGTGATCCTCCCGCACTGCTTCACCTTTAATGCTTACATCCACCTCTTTTTTCGTCTCAACATCATAATGAGTTTTATAGGTCTCAGCAACCTCTGTGAAGGGAAACTGTGGAGGAGCTGACTCTGGTTTTATCTTGACTTCATGCGGCTTTAGCTGAGGTGGTTTCACAGGCTTGGTAATCTTTTGCGCAGCAGAAGTAGCAGATAACTCCTTTTCCAGAGTAGCCATAGCAGATCCTGCTATTGAAACCTATGGAAAAGAAGATAAAGGGTTACAGCTCTGTAATTCTCCTGTTGTCAGAGAAGGCATAGTATATTTCTCCAGCAGACTGCATATCCATCACTTGCTTCCCAAGTTACTTTGTTGACACCGCAAAGGCTACATATACAAAATTGTCTTCTAGTTTTAGATTGCAATAGTAGAATACTAAAAACACAAAATCCTTTTATTAGTTTTTAATGTAGAACTTTAACAATAAGATCATAAGTGAAACTTCTGAAATGTCCTCTAAGTTTACTCACTTAAGATGTTAACTTTCTATTTTTACAATCTAGTAGATGTTGCAATAAACCATACCACTAATTATTTCAATAACAGTCATTAAGATACCCAAAGGGTTTTCAAAAAGTTCTTGCAGTTGTAGTAAGTTTGCATGCATAAACATGGAAAAAATCTATAAATATAAATTTTTAGGTAAGTTTATACAGTTTAATTACACTTGCAAAAAAATCTTCTCACTTTTAAAGTCCAGATAAAGAGAAAAATAGCGCTTGAAGGAGAATATTAATTAAGTGTAAATTTTAATACTATTTGAAAGAGTCAGAAGAATGGAAAGAATACTACTAAAAATGGATAACGTTATATTGCACAGTCCAGTTTTCAAAAGTTAGCTTTATATGAAGCAATCTGCAATGAAGAAAGGAGGCACTGCTATTAATGTGTGAGTGAAGAGATGCAAATAATAACCTTCATCAGTGACACTTCTGCTTTATAAAAAATGTGAATTGTATGAAAAGGGTTTCTGATTACACTGTCTAACAAAGTATTGAGGCTGCCTCCTTAAATAGATTCTAATCTTGCTTAAATGAGTAATAATTACAGGTCACATTTTAGCAGGTTGTGTGTGTTTACAGTGTTACTATTTATTAGTCAAACAAGATGATGAAAACAACTTTAGAGAACATAAAACCTTTCACCTGGAGAAAGTACCATACCAGACTGGAAGAAAAAGCAAAATGTGTGGGTTATTAGAACACAATATTCTCCTTATATACACTGTTTTTACTTCTTACCTCATACGTATGATCTGGTTTAGGAACAGCAATTTTGGAGACAGTGAAGTGAGGACTTGCTGTGCGGGGTCGCGGGTGTTCTATGTGGATTGTCTTCTCAATCTTGGCTTCTGTTTCTCTTTTAATCTACATGAAGCAATGAAAAGATTGTTGAGAATGTGATGCTGTTCTCTAAGCTGAAAAAGATCTCATTGAGACATAGTTTTTTGAAAATGATGGAATGGAAGCGAGTCTAACCTCTGTTGATACATGAACTTCCTTCTTTTCAGCAGCTGGAATATGTTTCTCAGGAGGAATGTAGACCGTTTTAACTTCTTTAGTAGCAACATGGTGTTCTGCTTGTGCCTCATGGTCTTTTACAGCATGCTCTTTATAGCCATATTCCAAAGTTTTGTGCTTGACATGAGTTTCATCTACTTGCTCTGTCTCCCAAGGAGATCTAACACGCGCCTGATCAACGGCTGCAACAACTGTAGCTACAGCTTCAGCCCTTTTTCCAGCTTCAATCTACGGATAATACAGGCAAAGTTTGTACAAACGCTCATCATTGTGTACTAAAGGTTTCCTTTTCTGGCAAATGCTTATAAACATATTGCTCAGTAAAAATTATTCAAGATAAAGAGATGGTGCATTCCAAACACAGATAAGCAAAAGTAATGAACTTTCAATGTGTTCACTCACAAATGCACTTCAGAGTCAGTAGATTCAAATATAGACTCATTTTCAAGCTTTATCTACACATATTCAGACTATAACTATGCTTGATTGCTTTACACATGTCATTATTTCTATCCAAGTCCACTTTTAATACTTTATGGATGAATTTATTACTACTTGTCTCTGAGTACAACAGCTATATAAATGTACACAATTTTAAAGTCAATCTGCTCATCAACTCTATATAAAATCTAAATGCTACTTAAAAATGTGTGGAATGTGTCTGACATCTGACACAAACGTATTTACTAAGGAATACATCCACATAATAAAATTACCATATGCATATCTGTAAACTCCAACGCTAATCTATTTTAAATGTTTTTACTAAAGAAGGAAAACTTGGCTTTCAGAGAAACTGGAAATAATATGTTTGTATCAAGAACTCTTTTATTCTCCTCTCTTTTCCTAACAGTTGATAAATAATGTCAGCTTCAATGTCATCAATGATATCAAAACCCAAACTTCTGCTGAGTCAGTTAACAGTAGATAATGGGATGTTTACTATTTACTGTCATATCTGGGTGTACTCCATAGCAACACAGCGTATGAAATGTACACCTTATAGATAAGAAAAAAACCTAATTGATAATTTCATGCTGATTTTAAAACAATTACTGTCTTAAAATAAATTAATAGAAGCAAGGCGAAGTAGTGTTTAGGTTACAGGAACCTCAGTTCTGTTTGCTGCAAATTTCAAAATCATTCCTTATACTAGCTTGAATTTGGCCCTCAGTTTATGCCTTCTAACAATTAATTTTAATCTCCTTGCACCCTGACTCCTTTGAGTCAGATTTGAATGTTACAATCTTTAAATTATATTTTATAACAGCACTGTATAAACGGATATTTTACTGTTTCTAACAAAGCCTATTAATTTTAAGCAAAGGGTTTTGGCAATTCTCATCCACAAATAAGAGATCCTATGCTATACTATGCTAGAAAAACTTTTCTACTGTGGTAAATCCTACTAGAACAAAGCAGAATCAATATGTATTTAGTTGCCAGAAATAACAAACTGGATAGAAGTGTACTGATGGTAGAGTTTGTGTGTCATGAAGAGCAATACAATCCAACGCTTAATTTACAGATGCTGTTTTGTCTGATAACGGTAAAATTGCAAAGACTGAGCTTGTAGAAAAGAGCACTGCAGATTCAGAAATTTCACTGAATTTGAAACAATTTGATCAAGTAAACACTATAAGAAAGTCATTGTTAGAGAGTAAATTTTCACGGAGACTTCTGATCTTAGTCTGAAAAGTGGCACTTTCTGTTAGGGTGGGACAAAAATCTTGGTATCACTAGAAAGTTAATAATTCATTCACACTGAATCTATTATTAGAAAATCATTCCACTTAACAGGCATAATATCAGGAAATAATTTAAATGCATCCTATTGTACTCAAATAGCTCTTAAAAGGTGAGGTTTGCAGAGAAGGTAAGTTGTAACAGTGCATTTCACATCTGCCACAGCAGTATTCACCTGATCATAAGCTAGATGCATTTTTTCTTGCTTGGCTGTAATTTCTTCTCTAGTTCTGGACACTGTGACTGGTGCAATTATTTTCGGAATTACAGTAGTTTTCTTAGCTTCCTTTTTAATCTAATTGTTATAGCAGAAATAAAAGTTTCAGTTACATATGGTCTTGAAAAATATTTGAACAATGGGAAAATACTTTGGATGGGAACACAGGAGGAGAATTAAAGGGTTACATCCTTGTGCACTGCAGACAGCTCTCTATTACTTGTAAGTATTGTTACGCCTTAATACCTATTTAAGTAAAAGTAATATTTTTTAAAAAATTAAAATGCATTTCAGGAGTCAGACAGTCCATTCCAAAAGTCAGTCCAAAATTATGGGCATCTCATTAATGAAAACAATTAGGAGAGAAAGACAGGGTGGTGTAACACAGTCTAATTAATGAGAGTTTGTAATGAGGTTTGTAAGTGGAATCAATCTTAGAAAGAAGTGACCTGGAAATGTACAGTTAGTATTTGCTCAGGGAAACAAAAGGTTTGCTAAGAATAGAGGATAACAAGACAAACATGGCCATTACAGTGCCAATCACCTTTTCATGGCTTATGCTCACACGTTCTTGTTTGGTTGCAATTCCTTCTTTACTTTTTGATAATAAGACTGGAGCTTTAGGTTTATCAGTGGTAATCACCACCTTTGGTACAGAGGGTTTCACATCTTCCCTTCTTATCTAGTTTTATAGTGAAGAAAAATAATAGCAATCAATTATATCTGTCACCAAAATTTTTCAGGAAAGCAGGTCAGGATTTCAGATTATATATCAATAAGAGAAAAATACCACCTCTGAAATAACTCCTCTGTACAGATCAAGCGGTAGCCTATCTTATATGCTAGCTGAACCAAGTCCATTCAAAGTCCATACATTGCATTAAACTATATGTGAATTAAAGAATCTTTCCACTTCTGAGTTAATTGAAACATATCAGTGCTGTTTTGTAGAGACAGTAGATTTAAAAACGTGAGTTACTGATTCAATTTACTTCCATCAGTTGATGGAACTATTCCATTAATTCAATGAAAAACGATTCCAGAATTTGATCTATCCGATGCATTCAGTTTTCATGTAAATATGAGCTTCATTAAATCAAGCTCCAGATATAAATATTATTGTATGCTGATAATTACCTTCACAATTTATCTTCATAAATCTACCTTCAGATGAAAAGCAAAGGTAGTAAATCATCAGATTAAATTCTGAGAATGCTAGCAACAAAAGCCATAATGCTTATAGAAACCACAGGAAAGGAGGCTACATTATTTCCCTGTAGACAGATCCACTATGAATTCAGCAGATTTGTACCTCCAATGCTGGACCTATGTCAGGAATAAGTCACTTTATAAAATTTTGATTTTATAATCTCATCTTCATAAAAATGCAAAGGGAAGAAGCAGAGGACATGTGATGAAGAATGAAGTATTTATGAGGTTATTAGAGTATAAAAATGAGTTAAATATCTATATCAGATTTACTCACTTGTTCATGAGAAACATGTACTTGCTCATGTCGGGCTGATATTTCTTCTCTAGCTGCTGATATTATCTCTTGTTCTTTGGCTTTGTCTGTGGCAATTATTACTGTGGGTACTGGAGTTTTCTCTGGTTCTTTTCTTACCTGAATGTTTACAAACAAGGAATTTTAAATTATGTATTGTTCAAAATATAAGGAATGTGATTTTCTGTAAGTTTGGGAAAGAGAATACAAGCAAAATGGATGCAAAACATCAAAATCTGATTTTCAAAATCATCTAGCATGAAAGCTAACAACATAAACAGCGTTTCTATACATTTCGCATTAAAATAAAACACTGGAAAAATGTTTGCTTTGCTACTGAAAAGCAGTAATAATAAAAGAAATGGGGTCTGAGAAAAACTGTTCTGCATCATAATGAGTTTAGAAAAGTGAAGGATACTAAGACTACGCTTTAGGTAAATTTCATTTTGCCAGGAAGTTCTCATGAACATGTGATTTTCTGCTCAGGTGGATTTCGGTTTCTCAGTAATCTAAGTTACAGCTTCTTTCTTAGACATTCTAGTATATAGGTATTTAAATGTAACATTTATCTACAAAAGTTGGTCTTCCATTAAATCAAATTAATCTTACAAAACACATTCTAAAATAACCTGTATCCCAGTCACCTCCTGGTATTTTCAAAATAGATTTCAATGCAGAATGAGTTTTTCCCACTTGTTCTCACCCACAGTGCTTCCAACAAAGCAGGCTGCAAATAGCAAGCTTAGAAATAAAGTATTAAAAAAAAAAAAGAAGAAAAAGAAGAAAACTAAGAGATATTTCTTATGTCACTTCTAAAATGTAAACCAGCATGAAATAAGTAAACAATGGGGTTTTTCTAAGTTAAATTTTCAGAAGTTTAGATATCACATTCTTAACTGTGGAAATGAAATTTAAAAAAGAATGACATCACCAAGGAGGGGTAGGAGAATGATAGCAATGTAAACTGGAAGAGTGAACAGGGTATCAAATGAGAAGATAGTTTTTTTTCCAGATGTCGTTCATGTTCTTCATAGGTTGTCCATCATACGTTTGATTTTTTTAAAAAACAAGATAGGGTATGAAAATTACGGGTAACATCTGTATTCACCTTTTCACGAGAGATGTGCCTTTGTTCTTGTGAAGTAACAATTCCTTCTCTAGTTCTTGATATTACTGTTTGTTTTGTAGCTTTATCACTGGTAACTAGTACCGTTGCCTCCTTTCTCATCTGATTTTTATAGTAACAGACAAACAAAAGACCAAAGCCTTAAAATTCAGTTTAACAAAGAAATCATGAAAAGAGAAGAAGGGAAAATAAGAAAGGAACGCAAATCAAGGAAAAACACTCCAGAAGAGTTATTTTATCCCTAGTGGGGAAAGTATAAATGAGGTATTAGACGGAAAAGTTCATCAGTGTAAGAAAAATGTTAGAAAGTAACTGACACGGGAGAATTTAGGAACACTTTCATAGACAGCATTCTTAAACTTGGAAAAAGTTTAAGAATAATTAGTTCAATCCCACTATGAAGAGAAGTGATGGCGTAAGTAATCCACAAGCATTCCTTTAAAGGAAAGATGTTCTGTATGAGTTATGCATGCTTTTGTGGTGAACGGTTTGTTAATTCCTCACATTAAATCAAGCCTTGCTTGCATGTAGGATAAAGAGATAAAGGGGAAATTAAAGAATGTCTGTGCTCTACTTCTACCTGCTCCTGAACAGGCTGAACATGGACTGCAGTCATTGCTGTCCTTTTAGCAGCTTGCTCTACAACACTTGGAGCTGGTTCTCTCACCATGGCTTGATCCACAGCAGCAACAACCGTAGCAACAGCTGCTGTTTTTTCACTGTCCCTTCTCACCTACATTAGTCACATCAAAAAACATTTTTTCGTATTATGCATACACACAGAAGAAGCACAAAACAAGTACACAGACAGAATGTTGCAGTCCAGCATTTAAACATTTGCAGAAGAATTCTCTCAACTAAAGTTACACGCAAGTCTTTACAACATTTAGCTCATCTATTCAGCAGCAGTACATCCACAGACAGAGCAAAAACAGTATTCTTTCCAAAAATAGACTTTACCTCTTTAGCAGCAGCTGCAACCTCACCAGCAGCGGCACCACTAATAGTAACTTGTTCTTGCAGCCCGTATCTCCCTTCCCATCTTTCTTCAGTTGTTATTTCAGTAGCACTTGTGGATAATCTGGTTTCCTTCATCTGGGCTTCAGCGGTTGCAGAATATCCTTCCTGCCTCCAAGGAGGAAGGACTTCAGCCCCAGGTGTCACTACCTGTGCTTTACGGATTGGTGATGGAGATTTCACTGGTCGAATAGGAGAAGTAGAGATTCTTCCAGCAGGAGAAACAGACCTAATGAAAATATATAGAATTCATGTAGTGTCGTGACTATACTATAAAGAACATTGGCCTGAACTTGAATTCATTTCCCCCTTTGGAAGAACTACAAAGCCCTGAAGATACGTTTTAAAAGTCTTGTTAGGTGTTCTATTTGAAAGTTACAATTATCTACTTTAGTATATGCCTTAAATTTTTTTGTGTGTTTTGTTTGTTTTCATACTCATCTGTGTAACCTATAGCTCAGATTCCCAAATTGAAATAAAGGTAAATGTAAAAGTGCATTTCACACAAGTACATACATTTAAATACAAAAATATATAATTAGTCTCCAATTCCTCTGTCTTCATTCTCCTAATAATGATATAAAAGGCATTTTTCAATATACTTTCATAGGCTTTCTAACTTTTTTCTACTTTTGCAAGGAATTATGTTATGTTGCATTTCTCAGATAATGGTCACGAATACTGCACCATTGCAGCAATAGGTGGCAGCAGCATCACATTAACTTTAAGATTTATTTTTCTGACATAATGCAGTCCTAAAAATGGTTTGACTAGCACAGGAGAATGAGACTTCTAGTTCCATGTACACTCAAGATGGCACTACCGAGTCACTCTTTCACCTTGATATCGCTAATTACTACCAATTCATTTCTGTCTGCACTGTTAATTACCGTCAGTAGGCAAAACTCATCAGCACATCTAGTAATGGCAATTTAGTTGAGGCTTTGCAGAGCTTGAACACATTGCTTCCCTAATGCTTGTGCTTCAGAATGCTGGGACCACAGGACTTACAAAACTATTGCCTCTTTACCTGTCATGAAACTTTCAGGATCTTCCAGAACACAGGCCCTGCTCTTCAAATTACTCTCAAATTCCCTCTCAAAATCCTTTACATACGATTTGCAGTCATTACAAGCACATACATAGAACATGGGTGGTGACACACTGGTACAGGCAGGCCAGAGAAGTCATGGAAGAACCATTCCTGGAGGCGTTCAAGGCCAGGTTTGATGGGGACCTGGGCAGTCTGACTGGATGGTTAGCAATTCTGCCTGCAGCAGGGAATTTGAACTGGGTGAGCAGTAAGGTGGCTACCTAAGCCATTCTGTGATTCTATGACTAACCTGTGTTCACCATTTTCAAATAGTCTTCCATTCTGTTTACCACCCATCAAAGTCATTTTTCTTTTCTCTGTTTGTATGAAATAATCATAAAAGGGGAACTGCTCTGTTGTTTTTTTCTGTTTCATCATGCACTTGGAGCTTTGAGTGCTATTTCGATTGTATATAAAACAATCAAATGGGATTTATTGTGTAAAGGATTTTCTTCCATATGGGACAGAAAATTTACAGAAGAGAGTCACACACTTCTTTTTCAGCAGTGGCAAATATAATACATTACATTTCAGAATCAGAATAAATTCATGGTACCAAGTCAGTGCATTCTTTCATTTTATATTATGGCCTCATTCTGCAGTATTAAAGCTGTATATTGAAGTGATTAAAAGAGTGATATTGTTTGAAAGATGTTTACCTTACTGGTGAGGGTGTTGGTGCTCTGACATGTCTTACAGGTGATGGTGATTGTCTTACAGGTGATGGCGACTGCTGTCGTGCCATTTGAGCTTTTGCAGTAATTACTGGTGGAGTTGGTGATTTTGATGTAGGTCGAGGAGGCATTCGTGGAGGTGCTTTGTGTGGGAGCTGTTGGGCTGTTGCACCTTCTATGACCATTTCAACACTTGTAAGTGATCTGGCATCAAAGTGGGCTTCAATCTTCTGCAATGAAACCAAGAAAACAAATCTGAGATACTGTACACTTAATCATCCACACTGAAGTTTTATATTACTTGTTTTTGAAAAATATACCTTTTCAATTCTGGCTTGTCTTGTTTGTGAAATCTGAGCAGTCGAAACAATTGTTTTTGTCTTTTTAGCAGGAACGGCTTCTTCTTCACCTTTTGAAAGAGAAAATATAGTCAGGAGAATATGCTAATAAACATGCAGTTGCAGAAATAAATGAGTACTCAATCTATATACAAGTGTATATAAACAATAGAGAAAGAATGAAGCAGCAAATGATTTTCCTGCAACATCTGTACACAAATAATTATGAAAACAGTTGAAATAACGTTTACCTTTTCTGCATTACTATGTTATTAGAAGTGAATTAATAAATAAATATAAACACATTTATTTTTGATTGGAGAATCAAGTCCTCGATCCCCAATGACTAAACATACGATCTGGAAGTCTGACCGAGGTAAAACCCAGTAGAAACTTCTTTGGGTAGAATGATTTACTGCTACAACTCTCTGCTAAGCAGTCTTCATTTTTACCAAGCTAACTTACAAGACCATATACAGTTACATACAGTTACATAGTCCCATATACATATGTTATCAAAGTCAGCTTACAAATATAACCTTACAAAATACTGAACAAATTAAGAATAACAGAAACCATTCCACACTTGTTTCTGTCTACTGTATACTCAGTTTAAAAAAGACTCGTGGTGAATCATGGGTCTTTTTAAAATTTCAGACAAAACCTTTGGCAAATTCCACCGGAGAGAATGATTTTTCAGAGGAAGTTAATAAATACCACTAATATAACTATGATGTAGTTGTATAAATATTGTATCTTTACAACAGTGCATACTCTTATTTTCATGGCTTGTAAATCTAGCTCCATTACCTTGAATCAGCAGTTCAGCTGTTGAAGTAGCACGTCCCACGTTATTTGTGGCATTTACTGAATAAGTGCCGGAGTCTTCAGGATATGCTTCTGCAATTATTAGGCTGTAAAGGTCTCCTTCTTGTAAAATTTGAAAATCGGGGGAGCTTTGGATTTCTACTCCATCCCGATAAAACTTCACCACAGGTGTAGGGATTCCAGTCACTCTCACATCAAGTCGAACTTGACTTCCCTGCCTTGCAGTCATGCTCTGTAGTCGTTGTGAAAAGTTTGGCGGTGCAGTTCCAGCTGCAATTTTATTGAAGAGAAAAGTAGAAAAGTAATAAGAAGAATTGTTAAACAGAATTGTTAGGACTAGATATTTTCTCTAACACTAACTCTAAATGAGTTATTGAGCTAAACATCATTGAGTTTTCTTTTCTGCAGAACTCTATCCTTCTTTAATGATTGGTTTGACTGTAGCCAGTGTGACAGATCAGACGAGTAGCAGTATGTACAGAGATAGGCCAGAAATTTGTAACTGTGAATAAAAGTTTATGAAATGAAGATTATATGTTAAAGCATGAAGGATGTTACTAGTAATTATTTGTGAATATAAACCAGCCTAAACTTCATCATATATGAGAATATTCACTATTAATATTCATTTCTTTGTTAATCACGTACTCTAAATTTAAACCTTTTCAACACCTGTGACACTTCTGCTATTGCTCTTTTCTCACATTATTACTAGAGAGAAACACTTTTATTGAGTTACCAGGTACCTGTAACAAGTAGCTCAGCAGTACTAGTTGCTTGCCCAGATCCATTGGTGGCTTGTATGGTATATCTTCCACTGTTTGCTTCTGTCACGGAGGGGATCACTAGTTTAGCGCGGCCATCACTAAACGAGATCTGCACTCCGGGCAGAGTTGCAGCAGAGAGAACCTGGCCATCCCGATACCAGCTCACCTCAGGAACTGGGAAACCTAGAGAAAGCAAACAGAAGACAAAATGATTTTTGCTTGATACGCACTTCCAGTCAGATGCCATTTTCTCAGTCTGTCCCTCTGCTGCCATCAAATGGCAACAAAATGTAACAGAACTGTGATGAAAAGGTTCAACGTCTACTGCCGTACCACCACAATCTGCCTCTGACATCTATAGACAACAGAATAAAATAGGAAGCTGTACTTTCGGAGAAGCCCTTGAACTTCATTGTGTATACATGGCTAAAGTGGAGAATATTGTCACGGGCCCAGATTTATGATTATATTTCCAGTAACAGAGTGATAAAAGAACTCCTTGTTAGAAGTGAGTTTAAAACATGGTAGTTTAAAGAACAATAGTATAAGCACAGTAGCAACTGCACTTAGGAAATTGCTTGAATAAAGAATGGACTGTACTGTTTGGCAGCATATATGAAAATTATGAGGATGAACTGATGCAAGATGATTGTTGCAACTGATGCAAGATGATTATTTGCTAGTGTCTAAGTAGTAATGTTTATTGCTAGCAAAATTATCCAATTTAATAAGAGACAAAATAAATTAGATTCTCCAGTCAGCTATTACAATCAGCTGATCTATTGTAGTTCAAATATAACTGTATTTTGTTGTCAAGCTCAAAAACATGATTCTTTTGGTCAGAAGAGCTCCACCTATGTCTGCATTTGGTTCTTCTCAGCTTGAAGTGGTGATCTTATGTTCCTGATGGAAACTCTCTTCCCAGTATTCAACATAGTAACTTTATTGAGAAACCAAAACACTTTTGATAAACTAGCAATTTTATTTATTTTTAATGAGCTTCTCAAGGGGAGCAGCTACTTTAAACAGACAGTTCCAGAGCAAAATCTTTTCTTGATCTGGAACATCAGTTCTGCAAAATTAAAATCTGGCCATATTTACTTCATAGACTTCCTTGCTTAAGTGAAAACACTACAAATTGACTCAGGAATGAAAGACTGCAATTATTACTGCTGCTCTAATTTTCCCATTTCCACTCTCCGTTGTTTGGAAATTTCTAGGACCACAGAACTTAGATTCCTTTATGGATAAATCCTCTTATAAATGTATTATGTTGGGTTTTAATGTGTCAGGATAATGACTGCTTGAGAATAAAATGAAAGAGAAGCTGAGATATGTATTTGGAAGCTTTTACTCAATGTTTGCAGTCACACCAGATGGTTAGAAAAGTTTCAGGTTTTACTCACAGCTGAAAAACTAAGTACATATGTAGAATACAAACACTGAGAGAATTAGGTTAGTATTAAAAGAGTTTAGAAGTCTAAAATGGAAAAGTAGACTTAAGCATTGCTAATTTCACCAATGGAAGTTATTAAATAGCTGTGATAGGGATAGTATAATGCAATTTTGAACTACAAGTACAGGACAATTTGGGCATTATCACTGTAAACATAGCCTCTCCAGCAGATCTCCCTGATTTGATCCTAGCTATGCGTTCTAAATTTCTGCATATCACTTTCAACACATCCTAAGCTAAGCAACTGAGAATTACATAGCCGATAGTGAATTGCTTGAAATGTTGCCAGCATCATTTATTTTCTTTGTCCAGTGTCATATGATGATTACTGAACACAGATTGGTGCACTAGGTTGAACAGGGCATACATTAAAAAAGAAAAAAGAGGCTATTTTGACATCTCAAACTGTTATGTTCAAGAGATTTAAAGTTAGAAGTCATTTGAATAATCTGAACACAAGTACCGTCCCATAAAGCTAGGGACCAAATTACACAGTCTTCAGATTATCACTATTAAAGAGAGATTTACTTTTATACTTGACTTAAATTCTAACTACTGAAAAATTATTTTTCATTTGAAAATTACTCAAATTTTTTAGTTAATTGCCAAAAAGAAGAACATGAATCTGAAGTTTCCGCAAGTTAGTGTTTAAGAAATTGAATTCTACTAAATTGTCCTGGCAATGATGTAAATGTTGGGACCTGCCAATCTATGCAAAATCTATGATTCTTTCAACAATATGTAGAGTGTAAACTCTGCCTTGCATCAGGTAATACATCAAAAATTCACTTATGCGGAAACATAAAGATGGGCACAGTTCTAACACCAGCAGCACTGCAAACCTTATAGACAGTGATGTGCTATCTCATGTCCTCTCAGTCATTGCTCACCCACTACGGCTACCACTTGATTATTTACCACCTGCTCTAGAATTTACTGCTTTTGAATCATGGTTATTAAATGATCTGAGTTTTCTGAGTGTACAGGGAGACAATGGGTATTTTTATCAACTATCAGAGCTTCACATCATGTCACTTGATACACAATCTGACACAATATAGTTCATTTTTTTCCAGTTACAGACTGCAAAATTGCATCACAAATGGTTGCTGAGATCATGTCGGTACCCCTACATAAAGTAAGCTTTTCACGTTCAAATGGCAGCTCTGTATTAATACTTGTATATAAAGGGCAATGTTATCAGAGATAAACAGAAAGCTTGAGTTTCAATTTCAAAACCATTAATGAGTTATGGAAAAAAACAAACTATATAGCAGAAATAAAGCTTTGTAGTCCATTATTTATGCAGTTAGATCAAGAAATAAATCTTTCACTTTTTTATCTATTGGAAAAACTAAAACACTGTCATATCTGTCAGTCTTGGTGGATTTCTGTGGTGTAGGAAAGATAAAGAGTCTTACAATATGAGGTGAATAAAAGCTGACAGGAAATATTCTCACATAAGACTTGGTACTGAACTATACCATATTTACCATAATTTTAAACAGGTAAAAAAACCTTAAAGTAGGAAATCAAGTTCCCTTCCTAAGAACTTACTAGTATTTACATAAATGAAATGAGTTGAAATCACACGTTGAGAAGTAGCACTAGCAATCTTATTAAGTCTGATTGCAAATATCTCTCTGTAAGGGTCAGTGAATTTGTTTGAAATTAAATTTTCAACTGAAAATTGAAATGCATAGACAACAAGGCAGTTAACTGAAGAACAGAGAACCAAATAGAAGAATATGGTAAGAAAAATTATTATGGATGTAATCTACAGTAATAGAGGTGTTCAAATGTCTTCTGTGAACTAGAGCTCACCAAAATGTCCAAGTGATGAGCCCCAGTGGACCGCAGATGTCAGCGCTTTATAGATGGACAGATCATGTGTTCGCACCTGTCACAGAGCATCTGGGTAGTTCTAGACTCAGAAGAATTTTTTATGGTATGTGGCTTATCATATTGTTAATGCCTCTAAGACGGTATAATTCCCTCAGCAAGAACATGTGCCATTTCTCCTTAGTCACTGCTGAGGTCAGAGACACGCTTAGAACAGGGTGTTGGTTCTATGAAACCTGGTCTCAGGGTTTACATGCTGAGGGTCTTGGGTTTTTTTCTACATTTTAGGGTAGAATGGCAAAATGAAATATCCTTTAAAATGTGACATCTTTAAATTTCAGCAACAACTGTGAAGTTCTATTCATCCAGCCTTGTATTACAATCATGATAACCATATGCTTCTACTATCTGGCTAACCAGATGGACAACATACACCTAGATGTCATGATTTTAATTTTGGAGTTCTGGCAGAGATTAAGTAAACTCAAGGACACACAGAGAGAAATGCAGCTTAGCCAGAAAAATAAAAGGGTTAGCATCACATCAATGAAAAGCTGGCTTCGGTTTTGTGCCTAGGTTCCTCATTCCATCTCGTTATCATCCAAACAAGATTACCCTTTCTGCATTGATATGAGGGTCTCTAATTAGCACAGTATGCATTTTTATCTACATACCATTCTTTATGCTGTTTTCCCTATTTTTGATGATTGTAACATACATGAGAACTTAACACAAATCTCACTGGCAGGATGATTGGCTATTTCCTCGGAGCCATCTTAACTTTATGCAGAATGTTTGTGAAAACCTGACAGCACCTCACAGCGTTGACCACCACTGCTTGAATTCTGGTCATTCTGCACATTCAGCTCTCAACATTATCCATTCAGATTATGAGCTATGCAAAGTGTTTTCATTTGTTTTCCACAGCATGAATGTTACCAATAACAACAAAAATTAATCTTGCAAGAATAAATCAAAACCTTACCACTAATATGAGCCTCAAAGGTTGCGGCACTACCCTCCAGTGCCACAACACTTTGTAACGGCTGCGTAAATGTTGGTGCTTTCGTTGTCATCTTTACAGGCACTCTGAAAACAACAAGAACATGATTAGAAATCACTGGTCATTTTGTTACTATACACACATCCTTCTTGTTGGTTTTTAGGAATATCTGTAATTAATTGTAATTATTCATTCCTAGTTTTAAATCACATTGACTCAGTGAAATGAGAAGAATGTAGATTTTTACAAGGTTGTGTAGCGAGTTAATCTTAGGGCACACTTAACTGAGTTGGATGTGAAACATATTTAGTACAGCTATGAATTGGCATTACAAATATGCAGCAGGAGAAAAAGTTCCACTTGACTCACTGCATGACCTTGAACAGGACATCTACCCTCTATTTTTCCATTAATCTCCTTTACCTAAAGAGAAAACAATCTCTGTGTAAAAGTTCTTTGGAAGGATCTGAAAATATTTTGGTATTGCGAATTATTTGCATCCTCCATTGGGAAGATAACTAGGCCAGTAAGCAGCAATTTAAAATGTGAAGGTCTACTATCTATTTTAATAATCAAAAGTTGCCAGGAGGCTCTCTTTTAAAGGCAATCTGCAAATAAGGAATAATTTCATTTTACACAGAATCATACTGGCATTATATAGATGCAGATAAAATTCTATTCTTTCTTAGAGAGTATCTCAGTGGAATTTTGAATATGGGGAGACAACCACCTTCGAAATGTGAGCTAGGGTATAAGGTAGCCGCTGACACTGATGGTTTGAACAACTGCAGACCCGTGTGAAATCACAAAGAAAAATGGTTTGTCTTCTCTTATGAGACGAGATCCTACTTTGAAATTGAACACTGTCACTAAAAAGGCTTCTGCATTAGAAGTATTTTATGTTTGCTTGAAACTATTTAGGTAGTGATGTTGAATTTAAACTCAAGGCTTTAAATATGCAGCTTTTAAAAACTTAGCTAGTATCTTCTTAATAGTGTCATTCATATAGTAAATTAAAGTTACATTTTTTTCTCATAAAAAAAAAAAAAAACTTCCCATGAATGTATCACGGTCTACTAACAAAAAGTTAATTTCATAACCCTTTCAAACTCATTTCTCTTGAACAAATTTCTGGTGCTCACTTTGGCTTTTGAACTTGATTATACGTCAGTTCCAGGCTTAAAAACTAATGAGAAGGTGAAGCGCCTTTCAAAATTATTTTACTCCACCTTTACTCCACAAAATTGACTCCACCTTTCAAAGGTGTGGAAATTCTTCAGAAGAACTTCTCTCATTGAAATTCATGTCTGATCTGATCATAAAAAAAGTGGAGGGACAGAATGAGATATTCTGCAGGAATTCTGAGCTGTTTTTTATTGCCTTTATCTGGATACTTGTTCAAACTTGGAAGAGGAACAGCCTTTTAACATAGTTTACAGTTTCATGGGGGAAAATATGACCAAATTTCATCCTAAAACAACATCAGTTCTCTGAATGGCATTTGATGAAAAATTCCTCTCATGTGTAATTCACTGAGATCTACTTCAGCTGTAAGTTTTAATGCTCAGATAATATACATGAAAATAATCTTTTAAGTATTTAAACATTGTGAAATATTATAATTTTCAGACATCAGAATAGATTATTAATCATTCAATTAAGTACACATAAAATTCACATATTTGATTTGTCAAGGCAAATTTTGATGTTGAAGATCTGATCTTATAAGGCTTTTTTGTATAATTAGGATTGAAAGTATGCATCTGAAATGTCATGTTCCAGAAATAACCTTCCTGGCTATGAATGACAACAGACAAGTGTTCCAGAGCTGCCATGTAATTGATACCTTAGCAGTTGATTCCCTTAAAAAGTCATCAGTGCTTAGCTGATACCACATGCATTTTATCAGAGCTATTCTTGGAGCTTCTCGGTTTATCTCTTGGTACCATAACCTTGAACACTCCCCAGCAGAAAGGAGTTTTTAAGTTAAGCAGATGTTTCCATGCCCTCTTCAAATCTTCACTTACATCAACTTTAATAACAATTATACTGCAACAACTCTTTACTGAATGTTATCATAACTTACCCCATGAAATTTAAGACAATCCCGAAAGAGTTTATGTGCTTCATGCTCATACTCTGAAATATATACCTCACCCGAGTAAACATATATAATAGAGAGCAGATCGAGCTTATTGACTACTAGAACACCAGTTACACTAGGAGAAACACATTACTAACCTGAGATCTCAAAGTGCCTGTAGGAGTGGGCTAAGCCCAACGAAATCTTCTTGAACGACGTCCTTATCCAGAGTAAGATTTTTTTAGACAATCCCAGCATGAGAATTGATGAGCCTCTAACCATAAAAACAAAACTACACAGTCTTGACAGTGTAGTTTTGTTTTTTGCAATCCCTACACCCGAGGCGAGGCGGGGAATGCACGACTGCTCAGAAGTGCTAACATAGTTGTTTTACTTTATATACCCCAGCTCTGCTGACAAGGTCTACATCATCACGCCAGTTCTGATTGGTTTCCTGAAAGAAAGTATCTTGTGAGAGGGGATCCACTGTGTAACCATACACCACCTGTTGGTTTGATTGGCAATGCTAATTTTGGAAGCACAAAAGGGATTCACTGAGGAAACAGCATCTGTTCCAAAGATTTGGGTCTATAATTCAGTTTGGTTTGCAGTGCACAGTTTAAAAGCCACAGCAGATTTCTGAAGTCATAAGCACAAGAGGAAATAAGCAATAAGTAAGAATTTTGGCAGAGGACACAGACGAGTCAGTAGTAGTCATATTGTTAAGATTTAACCTTATTTTCTTTCCCTATAAAATATCTAAGAAGATACCAAATGCATCTGTCAATCACCAGACTAAATAAGTAAGCTGATCTCAGACATGTGGCCACATGCTATTAGAATACACTGTTTGAATTATATCTTTTTTTCCCATGAGTTGCAAAATTGTATTTGATGATATGTGGATTTGACTCTGATTTTTAAAATTTCATTTATGATTCTTCAGTTGGATGTGCCAAACATTCAAGCTTAAACAATAGTAGGCAGAGTGCAGAAATACAAGATTTGTGAACATAAATGAACAAAACCTAACTGACTACAATTGCTTCATAAGTAAATTTTAAGTCTAACAGCTTTTCTGTGCAGAGACGGTTTTGGGCAGAGTGCAGATTTAATCATCCATGGCATATTAGTTAGCAAGCTTCCACTGCCCATACTTCTCAGTCCAAGCAGCTAATTGCACTATTAATTGCTTCGGAGACAGCAGTCAGTTAGAAAGCTGCTGTTGCCTATAGATGGAATGGGAGCTGTATCACCACAGCCTTACATTTGCTTCTCTATGAAAACGAAATGCATCTAACTCACATTAAGGAAACTCTTTAAGAACAGAACTGGCTCATAAGACTATTTATGTGCTTAAACCAAGCTTTTGCTATATTCATAAGCAGAGCACTTCAATGTGCTGTCACCAAGATCTGCATTGAAGAAAATCCCTCCAACACATAGGAAAGCCATTTTTGTCACAGGTTTGGTGCTGCTAAGGGAGGGAGGAGCCCAGCAGCTTCATAGCACCCATCTCCTTCCTCAGCCAAAAGGCTTCAGGAGTGCAAAACACCACACGCAAATGAAAGATCAACTCAGGAACGCAATATAAGAAGGATGTCTAGAAAAATAAACAGACTAGAGTTTTGTAATATCATCTGCACTAAGGCTTGAAAACAGCCTGAAGAAAACTTTCAGCCTGATCTCCAGAAATTGCTAAGAGGAGATAACACTGCAGTTCCTGCAAGGGGTATTATACAACAGTTCATAGAACTGAAAGAAACCAGAAAGGACATGCTGCTGTGGCCTCTCTGCCCTTTAGTTTATCCATCTCATAAAGTCAACTTTACAGCTAATTCTTGGCATGCAGCAGCAGCGGCAACTGCAACAGAAACTGAAACCTCCTTCTACATCGGTACCATCTAAACCCCCCACAGAGTTTGAAAGTCAGAGCACTATGCCTTATATTTGACTTGTTGGTGCAAACAGATGTCAGATAACCTAATCTCTCTGTGTAAGACTTAGTATGATAACGAGCGCATTCATTAGCAAGGAAGACAAGTTGGCTACAAGACGTCTGAAGAAATCTGTGTAAAGGGTATCTCACTTCTGATTCTAAACAGAGACTTGCTAAAATAGCAGACGGTAATTTTATCCTGTATTTGAACACTCAAATGTTCAGTGAAAAATCAGCTCAAAGAAGAAACTGGCAGTTATCAGCCAGTATTCAATAACAGAAAGCAGCCAGCTTTTTGAAGATAAACAGTGAGAATGTTTAGGAAATTGTGATAATTTTTAAGTGAAAGAGATATGAAAATTGCCAGTTTTGAAGATGAGAAGGCAAGAAGTTCAATTTTTGCAATTTCAATCAAATCAATAATTGTTAATAGATATTAAAAAACATTGCAATGCATTCAAATATGTGAACCATGTATTTTGTATTTTTAAAACAAGCTCCTTCCCATTTTTCTCAGTGAAATTTTATACTCGTTTTACTAAATGTTAGGACTTTTTTTGGGATTAGGATTTGCATCCTAATAAATGTTTGTACTTTTGTAACATATTTTTGTATCACTAGTAGATCCAGAAATGAAGAAAACAGTAAAATATTTCTTTATGCTCTTAAGAAAATATGAATGATTTATAATTACATTACTTTAAAAAAAACAACTTGGCTCAGACAAGTGTGATTTCTGCATGTTTAGTGTCATATCAACAACATATGTGCAAATGGAAAGATGAAATCAGTCTTAATGTTGCATAGCAAAGACATTGATGGTAAGAACATGGCAATATTTCTTTACTCACAGTTGAGGCAAAAGCCAGGTAGAGACTTTTTTCTGGTATACATAGAAATGAGGATTATTAATAAATTTCAGCATTAGCTTAAGTTGGCTATAACTTGAAGTATAAACTATAGTGCCAATGCTACTGCAGAATATGCATCACACTATAGGCCAAAAATACATTTGAGGAGTAGTAAATAATCTTCAACATAATTGAAGATTATTGTTCTAAATAGAAATCAATAATGCTATTGACTTGATGAATGGAATAATTATGTGAGTAGGCCTGCAGGAAGATACCTTGAAAATCACGACTTTAACTGTCAGAGCTAAGAAACAATATCATTCTTTCCAGAATATTGAAAGCTTCCAACTGCTGCTCAGGCAAGTTTTCACTGTACGTTTTTTTTTGAAGTGGAAATTTGTGATTTTTTTTGTTTTGTTTTGTTTTGTTTTTAACCACATAAATTGCATGTTTTTGTTTTTGTTTTTTTTTAATTATTATTTCTTAAATAGAAATTTCAGTGGCTGTTATTACCGTTGCATTCTTGGAATTATCTAAGAAGAAGACATATAGATGTTGCTTTAGATTTAGTTTTTCCCAAGTTTTCCTTCCATAGTATTATATATATATATATTTACATATGCAGAACAAGGAAGGAATATTAAAAAAAAAATACTTAATATCTCACCTTAGTATACAGGGTCTTCTCAACAAGACCTATGAGGTTGAGTAAAAAATATATAATCTAATGGCTCCATTTCTTTTCACAAAATATTAACTAAAACTATAATACTGGGGAAAATAACAAGTAGCATAAGATGGTTCTTAGAATTTGATAGATACATGCTTTGTGAAAACTCTTGCAACTTTTAGCAAGTTCCTGGGCATCAAGGATTTATAAAAAGAAAGGGAAAAAGCTTATCAAACTTACCATGCTTCATAACTGATACATTCTTGAAAACCATTTCAGTGATTAACTGTGCTTCTCACTGCCAAAATAAGGTTGCCAGGCGTTTTATTTGTTTGGAATCAAAACTTTTAACATGTATTCTAAGGTGATTTCTTTCTTTTTTTCAAAGGATCTGATATGTACTCAGTCACTCCTCTGACTACAGTAACAATATTTTCTGTGAAACACCTGAAAAAGAATACGTATACTGGTGAAATGCCATAAAAATGTAATTGTACAAAATTCACTTCATGTTTGATATTTGTCTGTTTCATTAAAAAAAAAAAAAATTGAGAGACACTATGTAAAGGAAAAGAGTGCAAACCTCTGTCTTCAGGTCTATATTTATGCGCACATGTACATGGTCTTATGACTCTTTTATGGGCAGGATGCCACTGACTTTTCTGTAAAGTCACACAAGTGATTTATGTGATCAGGCGATGACACATATGTGATGCATTTTTTTCTTCTTGCTTTGTCTTTAGGCTTGTGCTTTAACTTGGAGAGAAATCTAAGTTACTATCAGCCAAATTGCACCTTGTTGGAAACTTGTGTAATGCTTTGGTGTTAGGCCTGGAAGGAAATCTGTAGAGACTTCCTTCCCTGTTTTGCACAAATGACATCTACTTGGATGAAGCACAAAGATGCTGTGCTACTTAAACCTGGTATGCTTCCTTTCTTAAGTGCATTGCTGTGGTATACAAATCCAGCATAGGACTGATAAATGTTTATAGAAAGAATGACAAACTGTTTTATAACTGGCAGTTGAAGAAAACATACACTAACTTGTATTGTACGAGCCAGAAGTCTGAGTAGCATAAATCATTTGCAAGCTAGGACTTAGAAAACTTGAGTCAGAAGCTGAATAGCAGATAGTCCCAAATCAAACTAGTTATTGTTAGTTATGATGCCAAATAACCAGATGAAATAGGTGTTTTTCCCAACCAGTTTTTCCAATTCTGCAAGTGGATGGCACTTCGGATGTCCTCATTTTTTGTAAGGAGCTTTGCAATGAGCTGAAAAGACACCTTGAAGCAAAACTTTCACCTTGCTAATGGTTGCCCTACAATCCAAAAGGCTCATTTTCTTTTCAGGTTTTCTCTATACTATGAAAAGATGCTGCAGGTCATGAGTAATTTTACAGCTGTGAAATCTCTGGTTAAAGCAAGTTTGAAACTAGTTCCACTCTTCTAGACTACAGTGGCACACACCAGCTTGAAATGGACTGCTTTATCACAGTAATACAATCATGAAGACAGAAGCCATTTAGCTAAAGACTTCTCCATTATACTGCTTTAAAGAGAATGCCTGGTCCCTGAAAACATCCGTGGTACAAAGCAAGCATTACACAAAACTGCAACACTTATTTACCATTTCTTTTGATGCACAGTCCCTCTGGGAAATGCCAAAGCATTTTCTTAGGAATAAGGCAACGAACACAATATTTAATTTGCAGGAATATTTATAAGCAATATATGAAAGCCATATTTGTGTCTGAATTTTCCACGCAAGCTAGAGGGAAGAGCTGATGCCACTGATTGTAACAGTACAAAATGGTTGGTGCTGATGAGCCTGCAATTTATAAGGGCTCAATTCTCTCTTTTCCCATTGTTTTATTCTGATCGATTTGTCCAACACACCAGAAAAAAACCCACAGAACACTGCTTAATTACTGCTGGGCATTAGTGAGTTTTATTAATAACGATTTATAGAGAAATCAAATATAAATTTCAACCTAGATACACATCAAATAGCTCTGAAATATTCATTTTCTCATCACACAGGGAAACAGGAAACAAGATGAACCCCCTCATTAATCGCAGTTCATCTTCTGATCCTTGGCAGTAGGCTGAAGTAAACCAGGAACATGTTCCAGACTGAAGCTAATATCTGGTGGTCTCACAAGCTCGAGATACACTCCTTGAAGCCACAGTTTCTCTTCAAACCTTTTATTTAAAAAATAAACAGTTTATATTGTCTGTGTTTTAAATTGTGGCAGCTGCAACATTCCCTTTCATAAGCAGCATTGTAGTGGTTGATATAGGTTCTTGGTCTTGAGATGATAACAAATTAAAGATAAAATACACACTGACTCCATACAGAACATAAATTATCCTTTATCTTACTAACAATAACAAATAATTGGAGGGTACTTATGGTATAAGAAACAGGAGAATAATGAAAAAGGAAATCTGATCTTTCTATACAGTCTCCATGTTTTAATCATGCTGAATATGCTGAGTTATACATCAGCATCAAGTATAATTAATGTAATTTTATATTTGATTCCAGTGCTTTGGAATACTTGTCATCTCACAGTGATACAGAAAACAAACAGCGATACAAAAAAAACAAAATAAAACTTGTGAATCAATGCTTAATCAGCTGATTTTAAATCATGACTACTGGAGGATTTTGTGCATGTATATATTTCTTTCATTTAATAAATTCAAACAACACTGAGCGACATTCCGCTGTAATGAGAGAATTAGTGTGTGTTTATATATACATATACGTACATAGAAAATATCAGCTGCCCTACTTAATCAGCTTGCTTTTGCAGAGAAAGCAATACCAGGCTTTTGCAAAACATTCATTAGTGTCGTGCAGATGTTAAAAAAAAGTTTATGATTAACACTTTTGTCCCTCAAAAAGAAAATGCCAACATGCTAAAAATAATTGTATTCTTAGGTCATGTCAAGAACTCACTGCATAACCAAAGGAAAAATATCTGAACTTCTGGAATAGTTTGTACCCTTAAATTGTTCATTTGTAAGTTAATACTGAGATTAAGATACCTAGATTAAAGCAAAAAATAAAACAATCACTGAATACTCTGTTTCACATAAATTTCATTTTCTATCATATTATGAAGTCTTCAACAAAATTTAATACCACTGGGTGTAGATAAATGCAAAAGCATAGAAGCAGCCACATCGGGTGCTCTACATTATGCAAAAATTCAAAGGATCAGAAAGAGTGTTATATGAGTGCTTTGTAAATTAAGGTTACTGCAGCTATTTAACTATTACGAGATGTAACACACCTTACTGGGAGATGCCTAGAGACTGGCATTTGGCCTCTCACACAATACATGTCCTGGTCTTGTACATGTTCAGCTGTGGTGACATCCCCTTTTGTTGAGAAGTACCCATTTTCCCATTCTGATTTAGCCTGACTTACAGTGAAAAGTTCTGGGTTTTTATTTTTCTCTGAAATGAGACAAACACATCCAAAATTGGAAATTAAGCTTTCATTTAATACAGCAACATGCCTTAAAGCATACCTTTGGCCAAGGTGAATCACCTATCACTGTTACTATAGCAGAACAGCATGCCTTTCCAACTTCATTGCTGGCAACACAGATATACTTCCCAGTATCAGCAAGAGCTACATTTCTTTTTAACAGGTAGTAGTTATCTCCTAATTTCTCAGTCTGTAAAATAGAATGCACATAGGAGATTATTATTAGCATAAAGCAAAATATATTATCTTTCTCTGAGAAACATTTCAAGAACATTAGAACATACACTGATGTCTCCAGCAACTATTTGGATATCATCCTTGCTCCAGTAGACATGTGGTATGGGCTTTCCACGTACAGTGCAATGCAGGATTAAATCTTCTCCTTCTTGAAGAGTTGTGTGTCCAAATTTCTGTACGAAATTTGGCTGTTTTCCTTGTACTGAAAAAAATGCACTGTATTTTAAATGGCACCACTAAAGCAGATAAAGAAATATCTGTTTTAATAGTTAGAATTTTACAACACTGCAAGACTGGAACAAGCAGACTTCACTTATCTATATAATATAAAGTTTGCTGAAACACATGCAGACTAAACATCTAATAATTTCATGCATCAATGTAGTGATATTAGTTCCATGTCAATGTCAAGGAATCATGTTTGTTGTACAGGTAGTAGGTAACTATGTTGATTGTTATGCTTCAGTAAAGAGAAGATGAATATTCCACATAAATTTAAAGGAACATAGTTAAGATAGTTATTTATCGTATTTAGTGCACTATTGTACATCACATCCTTTCTTCTGATTTTGAAGCAAAAAATAACATCTCACGAAAGCACCCAGCATCTGAATCCAAAATATGATGACCGAGCTAGATATTTTTGCAAAATATCAGTGTGGGGAGTGAAACATTTTCACTCCCCTGTATTAATGAACTGATTGCTGATGTAAGCTGCTTTGCATCATTTCCATACTGTAGGTCTGAGGCCACAACACAGAGCAGAAGTGTATACATTTCACTCTCATATTCTTGCTAACCTAAAGTCTATATTAACCAGTGCCATTCTCAGCTGTTGAAAGCTGGCATACAAAAGCTGCCACCATGATTTCATTGCATGCACCTGAAGCAGGTTTTTGAATCTGCAGATTTCAATAAGAGAATCAACCAATCAAAAAAAAAAAAATCAGATCTGAATGGAAGCATGACAGTGATCAATCAGATATTATCTTGATTTTGGATCAGTATGTCAGCAGAACGTAAAAACTAGAGTGACCAATTTCTAGGCAACAAAGAGAAAAATACATGCAGAGAAAACTATTAAGTGGCTTATAACTCTTGGAAAAACATGCTTTAGAACTCAACATCGCAGCAATCTGATGTAAAATGATGTGATCACAGCCTGATAACAATTTTCAAAAAGTAACAATATTTCACCAATGGTTTTCCCATTATATCGTGATTAAATGTCAGAATCACAGAATCATTAAGGTTGGACAAAACCTTTAAGACCATCTAGCCCAACCATCAATCTATCACCATCATGCCCACTTTTTCCTGCTTCACAAAAAGAAATATTTCAGGTTGTTTAGGCTACTGAAAACCCATTCTGATGGCTTCAGGTAGGAAAAATGTTTATGATCTGAATATCCTTATCCAGAACTCCATTGTCCTTGAATATCATGGTGTAAACTCATTAAAGAGAATCTGTCTTGTAATTTTTAGTGACATAGCTCCCCCGAGTCACAAAAGAAACACACACACACAGTGTACTAGCTTAACCTGCAAAGTCTCCAGAGAAAGGTCCAGAAATAAGCATACCTTACCAGTCATTTGAGAGGAAGCCACCTGCTCCATTGCAGCTCCATCCACATCTGATTCAAACACAACCAGAGGAATGCCTCAGCCTCCCTTAGCCTACTAACTCATACAAGACCCACAGTCAGGCTGCTTCTCTTGAAAAATGAAAAGAATTAGCCCCTTCCCCTTAAAATTTATACATGTTGTGGAAGCACCCTTTCATACAGTTCCACTTCTAGTCAATCTTGTTTAACTCTTTCTTAATAAGCTTCTGTATATAAAGAAGGAGAAAGTAAGGTTAG
Source organism: Lagopus leucura (assembly GCF_019238085.1). Classification (NCBI taxonomy): domain Eukaryota; kingdom Metazoa; phylum Chordata; class Aves; order Galliformes; family Phasianidae; genus Lagopus; species Lagopus leucura. The sequence goes on from NW_024962267.1 coordinate 6,913,335, forward strand.
GTTAGTAATGTGTGTCATTAGAGTATTTATGTTGCAAGGCTAAAGGGATATTTAAGTCTGCTTTTTAAGAGAGGATTCAGAAAGATGTTCATATTCTGGTATCTTGACATAATTATAGGTTCAAAACTGTGACTGCATTTAGAGAAGCTCAGTACTGTAAAATAAGAAAGCATCAAAACCAGAACAAAAGCCAGCCAAATGTACTTTTTGCTTCTACATAACATTTAAAAGAAAGAGGAAGTAAAGTATTTGCTACTTGAAATATAAAGGAAAAAAAAAAAGTCTAGCTTAGAAATTATTGCTGAAATTCACTGGCTTAAGAATGTCCTTCTCCAGCCAACAAAACTGAGAAATTGAGCATGGGTATAGTTTTAACACTACATAATAGCAATGATCAACTAGGATATAACATCAATGCAGTTTCCTCATCTGGGAAGTCTTCCAGACTATCAAGTCAAATTTCATTAAGCAATGCATTCAAAAAGTCCATTAAGATCAACTACCTTCCACACCTCGTTCAGTACATTAGCTACCGAAAAGACTATCAAAATGTTTTTTTTTTAAAAAAAAGAGGAAAATAAATATGGAAATTACAAACTTAAACCACAAGTCTCATTTCATGAGTTATTGAACCATGATTCAGAATAAAGGAAAAAAAACAGAACATAATTGTATTGATTTAAAAAGTGTATTTTTGCAAAGGGCGAAGTCTGAAATGCTAGTTCCAGCCTTGCCTACTGTAGGGCAGAGAGACTCAACACACGTCTTGCACCAAAGATGATTCTCCTCCAACCACAGAGGAGAAACATATCTCTCAACTTTGCTCTCTGTTCATTTAAAGACAAAACAATGAACATTCTAGCACTGAACTTCTTGCAGCTTTCAAGATGAAGAGCACGCATACATTAAAACTAAGATGAAGCTTTGAGTCCAGCCTCTACAGAGCACAGATCAGGGACAACTCTTCCTGTCTCTAGCCTTATGTTAATGATTAATTTAAAAGCCAGATTCCAGCAGAGGCAAGGGAAAAGGAAGCAGTATCTCTGCTTTCACTCCTGTTTAGGTTTTCTTTTTTTAATTTTTTTTTCCTTGGGACTTGCACTTAGTCTTAAGATTGAAGGCAAAAGTGATTTAAAGTGATCTGAATGGCCTATAAAGTTAGAAAAGCAGAAAACAAATCAAAACATATGAGTACTTTTAATTTCTGAATAACAGGCTTCTGGAAGAATCACGCTCTCAGTAAAAGTAGAGGACTGAAGGACAGCCATCACTCAGTAATTTTTTCCAAACAGAAAGTGAATGATATAAATAAGATTGTCATGCAGTGGCAGCTCTTCAGCATAAAAAAAAAAAAAAATCTTAGAATTCATAGAAGAGGCATTTTGTGTTTGTTCTTAACACACTTCCTAACATAATGGTTATGCAATTCAGCTTGCTCATACAGATTCCTTGCTTTATGTTTGCAGCAAACACAGAGATAAATGAAGTCACAAAGACATAAGAACACTATGCTGAATTTTACTTTCTTGAAAATTGAAAGATTAAAAATCATACTAATTATTAAAAATAGCTTTACTTTGAAACAGCACTTTTGAAAAAGAGTTAATTTTTATACCTTGGTGATCGGATCAACATTTTCAGGAGATGATCAAACTCAAAGTTGTTTATTTGGGGTTTTGTCAAATATTTTGTTCCTGTTTGTTCACTACCTCTTATTATCTTCCCTCTCTCATTGCTATGAGGTTATATTCCCTTCTGAACGTCTCTTGTTTCAAAGTTACAGGAATTTTAATAAAGTTATAGTCACTGAGCCAAAATATCTAAATGTCAGTCTTCAATTTCATCTACCCCTGCAAGTTCAAGTATGTATTCTGCTCACAGCCTGCTGCCTGGTAAATGACTTATTTACTTTATCTTGCATAATTTACTGAAAAGAAATATTTCCTGTCTCTAAATTTTCCATATCAACATAGACATAACATGAAAGCTGCAAATCAAAGGTGCAGGAAAAATCATTCAGCTTTTGCCACAATTGTTTTTACTGTACTTGCACAAGTGCTAAAATTAAAGAGACTTAATTTTCATTTAAGCATTTAAGCAGAACCTTTTACTAATACTTTTGTCAAAGATTTCATCAAATTACATAATAAATAACATCCATGGCTGTTCCTATTATGATTTGTTATACGTAGACAAGTTTTTGTTTTGGATTTACCACTTACTAAAGGAGAATGATGTGTGTGTGTGTGAGAGAGAGAGAGAGAGAGAGAGAGAGAACGCGCGCATGCTTTTGAGTATTTCCTCATCTTGATTGATTCTTTCTGAAATAAGTGCATTAAAACTTTTTAAAAGCACATTCCATAAAATAGTATCTTTCTTGTCCTATAGTAATGCTTGTTGTTAGAAACTGTTATAATTGTTAGAAATATTCAGAGTTGTACTTTTTATAAAATGACAAAAGTATCACAAGCATCTGCTTTAGAAGGTGGATGTGTTGGAAGGCCTCAGGTTTTGTTTTGAAAAATATTTGCAAGTTTTATCTAGGATACACTAAGTGCTACTTACGCAAATTCTGACAATTCTATGCCAAATTTCTGTAGTGCACATTACCACAACTCTGTTGCAACTTTAATCTGTGGAGATTACCTGCTGATATGAGACAAATTTAAGTCTGACAGTATTCATGACTGCACTGTCATATATCACTTTATACTAAGAATCTTTATCCTATAAATGAAAAAAAGAAATGAGAAAATGTCATTGGAAAAAGCACATTTTATGTTTAAAATAAATTTCAGCACCCTTCTCCCTTCCCACCATAATGGATGTGTTGATATGAGCACTCTGTGTGTACTGAGACAAGCAGTAGCTATAAAACTTCAGCTCTTCATAATGCCAACATGCTTAAAATGCAAAAATGGACCTTTGATTCTAGAAAATCCTTGTAACTTTTGTTTTTGTTTTTTTAATCTCAGCTTCATTAGGATAAAGGAAAACAAGCACATAACACAGGTATTAAGGAACAAGCAATATATCAAATGTTACATAAAAGTAGTTTGGTACAGGTGGTGAAAGAATCAGTGTAGGAAAATAAATTTCATTGTCTTAGCATGTGAGAACAAAGTCCAGTGCATTCAGTACCATACTTATTTTGTGAATAGCCAGTACATTAGTGATATGCTAATATAAATGATACACATTGTTATCCAGTCTATTCTTGCAATAGGTGGCCTGTTACCTTGCACGCGGAGAATAGCACTTGATGATATAGTGCCACTAGAATTTTTAGCCCGAGCAACATAGAGGCCAGCATCATTATCACACACCTTCTGAATACATAAAGTATGCTTTGTCTCCTTTTGGGAAAGCGTTAAGTGCTCATCAGCAGTCACTTTCTGGCCTTTCTTGTACCTGAAGCAGAGAGTCAGTTTTCAAGTCAGATTTATGTCACTGTATGCCAAGCAGATCTTTCCAAGTTACCAATAACCTTACAACACAAAATTAGTAGCAAAGAAGTTCACAGCTGTGCTTTCAGTCCTCATGTTTAAAGTTATATCTAAATATTTGAATTCTTCAAATTGCTGCAGAAGATTTTCTTACCTCTGGAAAACATGGCTTTGAAAATGGTTTTGCATGGACAAGTCACCCAGTTATCTCATTGCAGTATTCAAGACTGTAGCATGAAGGCCTATACTCTTAATTTTGCTAGTAAAGTAGTCAATCCTTATTCAGTTTGGAGAAAACAGGATCTTAAGATGCACAAGCAATACAGACATTGCCAAACATCTGTGTTCAGCAGAAAGAAGAGGCGAGGACCTGTTTCTCCACCACAGCCCACTCACACTTTTGTAGTTCACATCAGGCAGGATAGAACAGGTATCATATTCTATAACTTCAGAGTCTGTCACCATGTATTGGTTTTGCCTACTAATATACATTTTGGAAGTGAGAGAAAGTTCTGGCTCTTTTTAGCTGGTCGCATTTCAGCATAACCTAACCTGAACGCAGATGTGATTTCCAAAGAGTATATCTAATGAAATGTTGACACTGGTACCAAATACATGATTTCAATGTTACCATACTGAATTTTTAAATTATAAACATATCACTTATCTATTTTAATAATTTTCTAATTTGCTTTCTGTGGAATGCTATTCTTTAAAAGATCAGATATCAACCATGAACACTCTTACAAGCTAAACTAATGCTTTCTTGTGATAAAACGAGATTGAAGGTACATGGTTTTACCAGCACTACTCCTCAAAGTATATGGAATGATTGGATCTAGAGCAAAGTAACTTTATTGATACCAATAGAGGATATATCACCAAGATTGCAGAATACAGTATTTTTCTCAGTGCCATGGAAGAAAATTCAGCTTACAGTTTGCCTTATTGAAATGCTTTGTCTTCTGCAAAATAGATATGCTTTACATGTGTACTTTTAGAAACATTTTCAAGTTAAGATCATTAGGAAGCATATATTATTTTAAACACATTAAAAGAAAGGCATCTATGGTGAACGTCTAGTGTGAAGGAATAGCAAATGAGGGAAAACTTAGTGAAAAATAGGCCAAAAAACACAGGACTAATACTGAAATCTTGAAATCCTGTCCTCTTGTTCAGCCAGTACCTAGTTTTGCATGGAACTTTTAAAATATCATACTGAAAGATATGATGAAGTATAAAGAAATTTGATTAGACATAGAAGTTCAGAGATAGGACTGTGCAAGAATACAGATATATATAAAAGGTACTCAGACAGATTTTTTTTATGTGTAAACTACCTCCAATTTTGAACAACTCGCTCACGTATTTATAAATATATTTGTCTCTATGTATATTTAGTGACTATAAACTGTGTCCATCTGTCTATACACTGTGGCAAGTACCTCAAAAAAGAAGCAGATTTAGAGTAAATTGGGAGTGAGCATTTAAGACAATACTGAACAAAGGGAATGTTGAAGTATAGAACATAAAAAATACTTGACAAATCCACTTAAAGAATGTTGAATATGCTTTCAGATGTTCAGTGTTCTCATTATACTTAAAATTATGTACAACAATTATTTGAAGTAGGTTAATCGTCAAATAATTCTGAAAGTGAGAACCATGCAGAAGTGTGGAGTGGAAAGAACAGAAGGTGTTTAGTCTAGTCTATAGATTAATAGAATATAGTTGTAAGTGATTCAAGGTGCCTCACTAATAGGTATATTTACTTTTTCTCATTGTAAGCTACCCACCATGTCAGTGTAGGCTCTGGGATTCCTGTTACTTCTACTTCCAGAGTTACCGGAGAACCTTCCATGACGGTTACATTAGACAGAAGCTGGGAGAAGTTAGGAGCCTGTCCAGTTAGGCAGGCCATGCTGTTCTTTTCTGATGCACTTTTAATCTCTTCTCGGATGACCATCTGCCTCTGACAGCTCCTGGTGGCGTCTGATTGAAAGACGAAACCTGAGAATGCATCAGGCAAAGCATGCAGCCTGTCCTGGGTTTTAGTACAGTTATTTGAGTCATGCAATTGTTCTTGTGTTTCTGCCATGCTTTTATGAATTTCAAGGTGCTGCAAAAGTGTTTTGCGCGCTTCACTCATCGTGCTATATGCTGGTTTGGCACTTATTGTGCAGGAAGCAGCGCTAGCTTCACATACTGCTTGTAAACTACAAGGCAGAGGAGAATCTGCTCTGACTTTTGGACCAGAATCTGTTGAAGAGATACAAAACTTCTCAAGCTGAGCTGATGGCCTTTCCATTCTAGTATTTGTAGCATCAGCATAAGCAGAATTTATTAAGAGATCAGATGATTCCATCAATCTTTTATCACTGGAGGTTTTCTGCATTTGCAAGCTATATGAACTGGCATGCAAATTATGAGAACTACAACAGCGTTGCTCTTCTAGCTCGGTTTCAGAATGTAAAAGATTGGACTCTGGTGTCTCAGAAAGTGGTGGCAAAGAGATATCATCAGGTGATATACACTCGTATTCATCTCCAGAGGGTATTTCTTCTGCCAGGAATTCAGTCTGTAAACTATCCTCTTTGGCTGAAGATGACAGCTCTGTATCCTGTGAAACAAGATCCTCACCAGCTGGGCAGATAATTGGAATATCAGCCAATTTATTCCTCTCCTTAAATTAGGAGGGGATAGAGAAGAATGGAAAGAAAGGAAAAACAGAGAGAGAGAGAGAACAGGTTATCATTTAAACCATCACCTTTTCATACAAAAGCTGGCAAAAAATATTTGAAATCTTTCTTCTAGTTAAGCTTAATTAATGTATCATAAGAAGAGGAAGAAATAGGTGGAAAAGGATAGTCATCACAAAAGCTTGCTGCAGCTAACTAGAATTTCAAACTGTTTGGACAAACTACCAGATATAATAAGTATTTGTTCTAATCATAACAGGAACAATAAGAAAAAGTACTTCATCTGTAAACAAGTGGCAACTTGTGGACTTGTAGGAGGTTTTCATAATAGCATTTGTGTTTGGTGGGTGGGTGTACATGCAAAAGGAGGTGGCATGACATTTATATGGGAAACATTTACATAATAAAAGTAGATTAATAGCCAAGCTACTGGACTTCTGTTACTTGATGTTCACGTATTGAGGAGTTAGAGTTAAATCAATATCTTCAAGATATTTTTTCAAACACATTGTATTTTCTTTATTTTGTGCCAGTTGTTTCAAGATCTCATCCAAATATTAACAAAAAACAATGTCAAGATTCTTTTTATTTCCTTCTACCAAGAATAAAAAAACCTCTCATTTAAAAAAAAGAATTAGATGCGGCGTGAGAGCAGCATTCACCGCACTTTTATCCAAAGCATTCAAAGCACTTCAAAGATGAAGTTTGTGTTAAAGGTTTTCCACAATTATCTGATAAGATCCAAACCTCAAATTGTCTTTCAATATGAATAGTGATATAAAAACAATCAAAATTGAATTTCCAAATTGGTGGAAAGCATAAATTTTTCACCTTTCAAATTGCACAGAAGAAAATAAAACCTTGATTTATACTTCCTAACGTGTCATATATTCAAGTGTTTTTACTGAGGTTCTGACTAATGGTCAGCTATTTCTAGAAAATATTTCTTTTTAGGGATTAATTTCAATATCCTCATACATTCTCTCAACTTTGCAAATTTGACTGTCACCCAGCTCTTATAACCTTACCATCAGTGTTCTAAGTGACCATATCAATTTTATACACAACCAGGTTGGCAAGTCTTTCTTAAATTACATGTTAATAGACACCTAGGCAGAAAATCTAGGCTATTTGGTTTGAAATACATCAGCAAATTTAATAAACCAAATCTGATTAAATATTAAGATTAAATATTAAGAAGTCAAAAGTGACTTGAGAATATTAAACACTGAAGATTTATATTAAAAAAAAAAAAAAAAACAAAAAACAAGACACATAGGCCAAATTTTCCAAATAGTATAGGCTGTCTGAATGAAATTAATGGTCTATACATATTCTGTTCAAGAGCCTACACATACATGTGCACATTGGCATACATTTGGGACATATCTGTGAGAAAGCCACAACAATGTTGGAATCTTCCATTAACTAATCTAGGATCCTAGTGCAGGGCTTTGCTGCCAGTTTCGTAGTTATCACATCTCAGAAGTCACAAAAGAGTTACTCCAGACATTGCTTTAAAATGACCCTAGAGAAACTGCTGATGTTCTGGTGAAAAAAAATTGTAGGTGAGCTGTGAGCAAACTGTAAGAAAGGCTTTAGCAGCATGAGGGCTTTTGCCCTTATCTGCCACTTGTAATCAAATCAGTAAAAAAAAAGCACCAAAAGCACCAGTTTTTAGAGAGTTATGTTATTAAAGCATATTAATATTGCAAAAATTAGATTGCAGAAGCATAGACAAAATTATATGTTGGATGTGAAATTGGAAATGGGCCAAGTCTTTCCCAGAAGGGATGGAAATTTAAGACAGAAAAGACCTAGTAAGAATGAATCTGCTTAAGCATGGAGTAATGAAAAGGGTGGAGATATCATAATTGCCGTATTTCACATCTCCCATCAGCAGCTGAGGCACAGTCTAACAAGGACTGATAGGGCTGTGACCTAGCAAAATAAAAAATAAAGCTATGGCTTTCTGCCAGATTGTTATTTTTTTTTTTTGAACAGACAAAATTCTGAGTGAAATCTGGGCTCCAAGTCAATGGTGAAAGCCCTATCAACTTGGAACCGAGATGACAAAGTAAATTAAGCTCAGTTTTGGTTCACCAGCAGAGAAGATGATGTTCTATATAGATCTAAAGGGAATGATAACATCAGTTGAATTTCTACAATTTAAAACAATTTAGTGTAGCATTGGTTTACATTGTCATCTTGCAAAACTTTAGATCTCCAAATCAACTCCTAAATTATCCTACCTTTGTAAAGACTTAAATATGCTATCATCCATTCCCATGTAACCTGAAAGTCTGATACATTTACAAACCAATACCCCAAGGCTTCAAATTGTTCATCAAGTTAGAACTAATCTCTAAAAAAAAAAAAAACCACCCTTTTTTTATTGCCTGCACTTCTAATACTGCATTTGTTCATTGACAGTTTTAATACCTCTTGTATTTATGATATATCAAAAATGTCTATGTCCTAGGATTTTATTACAATTCTAAATGTATACCTAGCCTTTAAATACTTTGCTTTTGTGCATTATCTCAGCATGCCACTGATACCTATTTAATGTTGATAAGAGACAGAATATTGTTTCTCTTCTCAGTATCGTATTTTGAATTTATAAGCAATATATCTGACCCCATTTGAAATAAAATAAAAAACATTTGAAAATTTATGTTAAAGATAATGATTTCTCTTTCTGATGAAGATTTGTGACTTAGAAAGCATCAAAACTTCCACCTGTTCAAATTGTGTTCAAATTCTGAGTTATGTAGCTTTACTTATAGAATATTATGAATAATTTGAATATTTTCATTCTGTGCATCTAGAGGTCGAATGAATTTTAGAGTTCTAAAAAATACTAAAAGCAGTCTCCTTTATGACTTATCTTCCTTAATGCTGAATATGTTCTCCCTTGAGAAAGCAGAAATGGTCACATAGAAGATGGCTGTGTTAGGAATAATGCATCAATAATACTTAAGGAAAAAAAATGGTAAAAAAGTATGAAAATAAGAGTTTCAAAAAGTAAAAACAGTTCTGTGTGGAGGATGTTGAGGAGATATACAGACAAGTAAAAAGTATGAAAAAGAAAACTGCGTAGGGAAAAAAAAATGTGGGTTGCATGGAGTATCTAAAAAAAAAAAAAGACAAATGAAGGTACCAAGACTACACTGACACAATTTACCTTAAGGGATGCCCATGAGTGAAAATTAATAAACTTTCCAACAATGTACAAAGCCTCCTAACAAATGAGGTTCTAGTCAAAACAAACCAACCTGATGCTTTTCTTCATCTGGTTTGTCCTCACATGCTTCTTGACTATTTCCTTTTTTTTGAACAGTAACCAGCTCTCCAGCAAAGTCATCTTTCTGCCACATGAAAAGAAGATTAAGTTGATGCACAACAGAAGACAGTAATCAGTAGTTTCACACTGACTTGTACTCAGTGCAATGGTGTAGCACGTCATCAGTAAAAGTGTATGTTACTTAATGACAAACATATTCAACAAAACCTAATTCATTCATTCCTGAGTGAAAAAAGGCAACATATTTCAAAGCTAAGGGCTTTGTTTCAAAGGAAGGGCAAGTATAAGGCACCCTAAGGCTGCAGAAATCAAGTGCTTCACCAAGAATCTGAGGAATACTAATCAATCTGTACAGGGCATAAAGAATGAAAAATGAAGGATACACAGTATGACATTTTCCTTTCAATTGTTGCTGTTTAAAAAATGACAGGAAATTGAATTCCTATTCATAGCATTCCATACTCTTGGTGCCTATTTGTTTGGCTAATTTGCTAAATTATTTCTGTCTCATAAGATTCATACGTAACTACTGACTGCAAATGTACAATCAAAATATTAGTCTTAAAATCTTAGACTATGCATTTATAATAAAAAGGAACATCTGTCATTTGAAGAAAATTGCATAACTACTCTGTTGCAGAAAATTTCCTTGTCATAATACTCAGTTTGAGTATTAAGTCCTTTTTTTCTTTTAATAATATCTAGGATGAAAGATTAATGAATAATGAATGACGAATGAATGATTAATGAATAAATACTCTGTGTGTGCGAGGGGGGAGAAGAATGTTCTCCAAATAACTCTCTCTAATAGATAACTTCATAATTAGCAAAATTAGTCAAAGTATTATTTTGAACTGGCAAAAAAAGATTAAAAGATGAAGCCCTGTCATGGCAGAATCTGGAGCTATTGATGTACACCTTTCTATTTAGATACATGTGAACTGAGAGAAGAATCTTGAAAAAATAGTTACATACACTGAAATTGCTTCACGCTAGCAGTGAAAAGCAAAGCTTTCTTTTTATTTACTTAAAGGCTTTTGGAACTCACTTGTGTCTAGAGGCAATAAGAGATGCCAAGATACATTAATGGATAATCTGAGTGTTAAGCATTTTCTATACTACAGGAAATAATGGAAAAATTGCAACAGCACAAAGTGAAACAGCATTCAACACCAACAGGATATTTGAGCATCTTATGTATTCCAGCTTCACAGAATTACTCCATCAAGTATCACTGCACATGGTTTGATGCATTACTTTGAGAGTGAGGCAGGATGGAGTAAACTGTGTCTATATTTCAGAAATTTATCCCTCCATCACCTACTTCCTGTAACTAATCAGCTGTGCTTAAAGAAGCTTACAGGAATACAAAACTAAGATATTTGTTGTCATCCTTAACATTTATAAGCCAGGCTTTTCTAACTTAAATGACTTTGGTTTTAACACAATTTGTGTTTTGGTGTGTTTTTTCCTGTTATGAAATAAGTTAGGTTGTTTGGCAGTCTTTAAATTTGGCACTCATCTGTATTTCAGAGCTGAGAAAAGCATGACATTCTTCCCTAAAAGTTACTTGAAAGATATAACAAAAAGAAGTCTGAAAGAAAAACAAACAAATAAAATCAACAACAAAAACAGGGTGAACATCTAGCGCACAAAGAAGTGGCGTTTCACTGTTTTGTTATGACTGCTGTTCTTGGACAAACGAACCAAGGAATATTTCAATACAGAAGATCATCAATGGCATAATAAGTACTGTATTAGTAGTTCAGACACTAAACCTGATATATTCATGCAGATACTACATATTCCCAAGGCAAAAGAAAAATACCTGAATCTCTCTAAATTCTCTCAGCGATCTACACAACTCATCAACAGAATTAAGGATTTCTTTGTACTTTGATACAGCTTTTTCAACATACTTATTTCCTTCTTCAAAACCTGAAATGGGAAAACAAAGCTTCTTTCTATGAAAAGAAAACAGAAAAATACAAGCCTCCCCCCCCAAAAAAAATAACAAGCCATAATACCTCAGAGAAACATATAACAATGAATGTACTTCATAACCTCCATATAGTAAGTATATTTTAAATCTGTTTTATTTTGCTGAAGGAGCTCTGTAGTATAGAGAAATGCAGTTTCCTACCTATTACTAGTTTTCTTGACATCCTGCCTCATAGTATCTGCAAGTCTTCTACTGGGTTTCTCCTTGATGAAAACTACTACTATGTGGTCAGTGACACCGCTTGAAAAAGTGCTGGCCTCAAACTGTTTCCTGAACTACCAGACTGATTATATAGCTAGAAGACATGTGAATCCCTATTATAAGATATAAAAAAAAAACAAAGGTGGGATGGAAAAGTTTTTTTCCGCAAACTAAGTAAATAAAAAAACAGCACAAAGCAGCTTCTTTCCCCCAACATTCCTAATAAGATAATGAGATCATTTTAAGAATCCATTCTGCCAACATATTCTCCAGAAATAAGAATGTTTAAAATGTTTAGAGGGTTAAAAATTAAGACAAAAAAGATCGGTTCGCTAATTAGTCTTCCCAACACCAAGTCAGAGAAATTTGAAAGCACAGTTCGTTGAAATTTTATCAGATTTGTTATTTGACTTTATAAGCTGCACATTATCCTTCCACATTTGGATAGACACTTTATCTTTGAATAAAGTAACTTCAATAGGTGCAGAAGCTGTGAGCTGGAGAAAAAAGAAAAACATTAAGTTGGCTGACCTGCGTTCTTTTCAGTCAACAAATTAATGTTCTCAATTGATACAACTGCATATACAATTTTTACATAGTGCACTTTTTTTGGATATACATAAAAATTAGCAATCAAATACCACTAGCTAGTCACAACACTAAAAATTCATCCATCATTAATGCATAACTCTTTAACATACTGTGATTCTGTGATACTTTGACTTCAAAGATTTAGTCTGCTACGAGTAATCATAAGCCATGAAGTCTTAATTCCAAACTCATAAATATTATTCATGTTCAGATTACAGGGTGAGCACAGTCTGCATACTGCATAGGGAAAACCAGGTAATACCAGGCTGCTGAGTACTTTTGTATTTTTATTTTTGTATTACTTTCCCTGAAATCCTTCACATTTTCAAGTCTATACTCTATAACTTTTGTTGTTTTTAACTTTGTGAAAAGTTTTATTCTTAAGTCAACAAATCTAGAAATCTGCTTCCTTCTGTCCTAAACAACTGTATGTGATGTTCCTAAGGTTTTTTTTCCCCAATGTTACTAGATAGATCCTTACCATATAACTGTTCAGCCAGATCTATAATCTGCTGAAACTTCTCTTCTTGTTGAGGCACTGTAGACTCAATAAACTTATTGAATTGCTTGTAGAGGGTCTCCACTGCTTCTCTGGTTTTGCATTCAGCGAAATACTTGCCAACTCTAATGACTGTTGCACTAACATCTTCAAAGCAAAATTGACACTGAAGTAGATTGAAAAGGATAAAAAAGGATAAACACTATCAGAATGAACAAATATCAGCACTTCAAGCTTTTATAAAATAGATTAAGCTATTCTTATAATTTCAGTAACCAGTTGCATAGATTTTGCCTTAAATATTGTGAACACAGCTTAACTTCAAAAACATTTTTCATTATGAATGTTGTTACAAATATTAAAAGCTGTTCCATTTTCTTTAAACACTAGATTCATAAGTTAAAGTTTCTGCAAACATGTTTTAATTCCAAGTTCTTTCTATTCTATATATTAGCTGCCTAACTTTGCAGACTTTGTATCATGGCCTAAGCAAAGTTGCTTAGATTTAGTTCACTGGCAAAACAGTCATTAAAGATTATGAGAATCTTTCAACAAATGAGAATGGGCTTTAGAATGTACCCTTAATAAATATTTTTGGTTAATAATACTGAAGAGATCATTTAATCTCTTACTTACTCAACATCTGTATTACATCATCACAGGAAGTAGCTAATAATTGACTTAATTTTAACTGACATTAAAGTCAGCATTTAAGATTATACCTATATCTGAAATTTTTGAATAAGTTCTACTTCACACTGAGTAAGACGACATCTTAAAGACTATCTCTGGAAAATAATCTCTTTTTCCCAAAGTATAAAGCTGGATGTAAGTGTTAATGTAAATCCACAACATAAATTGGATTGCTAACTTACATGAAATGACACATTTATCTGATCAGTAAACAATGAAAACATTTTAAAACAAACTTTACTATTACTATCCATTACTATCATTAAGGGAATTTATTCATCATGCATTTAGATGAACTTGGAGATCAGTGTTATTTCTAAAGATAAACAGTGATGACAGGAATGTGCTTGACACACAGATGCACCAACACAGTACAGCAAGAAGGAAAGTATTGCTACAAACTATTGCTAAAAACTATACAGCAATTCAAAAAATGAAAGGCAGTCTTCAGGTGTATTAAAAACAAGTTAGAGAATTCTGCAAAGCAGACTGCTCTCTGGGAAAAAAAATACTTAATTTACCAATTAAGTATATTAAAGATGTGCGGATATAATAACATATATATAGAATGTATATTATTATTATATATCATATGCATAAAATATTTTGCTGCTGTTAAGGTATCAAACATTTTACATTTCAATTCCAGAACTGCACACTTTATAGGCAACTCTTTCTGACAGCTAACAAATTGATTATCATGATGACTTCGCTCTTGTGATTTGACAGCTGTTAAAGAATGCCTTGTGGCTGTGTTGCCCCAGAATACTTACAGAAAATGAGCCCAAAAGTAAAGTATGATTACAGATGTACTGAATCACCATGAAAGTCATATGGCAGTAGAGGACTCAGTCTTAAGAATAGCAGTGCAAGAATACAGTTAAATTCCACGTTCAGCCTCCCCCCCCCCCCCCACCACCTCTACAAGGTTACAGAAAAAAAGCAAA